>NW_027362769.1:385429491-385670903 GCF_046119375.1 Phyllobates terribilis | reverse complement strand
ATATACATTACTTCTGTCTCACCCATAGGATCATATACATTACTTCTGTCTCACCCCATAGGATCATATACATTACTTCTGTCTCACCCATAGGATCATATACATTACTTCTGTCTCACCCATAGGACCATATACATTACTTCTGTCTCACCCATAGGATCATATACATTACTTCTGTCTCACCCATAGGATCATATACATTACTTCTGTCTCACCCATAGGATCATATACATTACTTCTGTCTCACCCATAGGATCATATACATTACTTCTGTCTCACCCATAGGATCATATACATTACTTCTGTCTCACCCATAGGACCATATACATTACTTCTGTCTCACCCATAGGACCATATACATTACTTCTGTCTCACCCATAGGATCATATACATTACTTCTGTCTCACCCATAGGATCATATACATTACTTCTGTCTCACCCATAGGATCATATACATTACTTCTGTCTCACCCATAGGATCATATACATTACTTCTGTCTCACCCATAGGATCATATACATTACTTCTGTCTCACCCATAGGATCATATACATTACTTCTGTCTCACCCATAGGATCATATACATTACTTCTGTCTCACCCATAGGATCATATACATTACTTCTGTCTCACCCATAGGATCATATACATTACTTCTGTCTCACCCATAGGATCATATACATTACTTCTGTCTCACCCATAGGATCATATACATTACTTCTGTCTCACCCATAGGATCATATACATTACTTCTGTCTCACCCATAGGATCATATACATTACTTCTGTCTCACCCATAGGATCATATACATTACTTCTGTCTCACCCATAGGATCATATACATACTTCTGTCTCACCCATAGGATCATATACATTACTTCTGTCTCACCCATAGGATCATATACATTACTTCTGTCTCACCCATAGGATCATATACATTACTTCTGTCTCACCCATAGGATCATATACATTACTTCTGTCTCACCCATAGGATCATATACATTACTTCTGTCTCACCCATAGGATCATATACATTACTTCTGTCTCACCCATAGGATCATATACATTACTTCTGTCTCACCCATAGGATCATATACATTACTTCTGTCTCACCCATAGGATCATATACATTACTTCTGTCTCACCCATAGGACCATATACATTACTTCTGTCTCACCCATAGGATCATATACATTACTTCTGTCTCACCCATAGGATCATATACATTACTTCTGTCTCACCCATAGGATCAAATACATTACTTCTGTCTCACCCATAGGATCATATACATTACTTCTGTCTCACCCATAGGATCATATACATTACTTCTGTCTCACCCATAGGACCATATACATTACTTCTGTCTCACCCATAGGATCATATACATTACTTCTGTCTCACCCATAGGATCATATACATTACTTCTGTCTCACCCATAGGATCATATACATTACTTCTGTCTCACCCATAGGATCATATACATTACTTCTGTCTCACCCATAGGACCATATACATTACTTCTGTCTCACCCATAGGATCATATACATTACTTCTGTCTCACCCATAGGATCATATACATTACTTCTGTCTCACCCATAGGATCATATACATTACTTCTGTCTCACCCATAGGATCATATACATTACTTCTGTCTCACCCATAGGATCATATACATTACTTCTGTCTCACCCATAGGATCATATACATTACTTCTGTCTCACCCATAGGATCATATACATTACTTCTGTCTCACCCATAGGACCATATACATTACTTCTGTCTCACCCATAGGATCATATACATTACTTCTGTCTCACCCATAGGACCATATACATTACTTCTGTCTCACCCATAGGATCATATACATTACTTCTGTCTCACCCATAGGATCATATACATTACTTCTGTCTCACCCATAGGATCATATACATTACTTCTGTCTCACCCATAGGATCATATACATTACTTCTGTCTCACCCATAGGATCATATACATTACTTCTGTCTCACCCATAGGATCATATACATTACTTCTGTCTCACTCATAGGATCATATACATTACTTCTGTCTCACCCATAGGACCATATACATTACTTCTGTCTCACCCATAGGATCATATACATTACTTCTGTCTCACCCATAGGATCATATACATTACTTCTGTCTCACCCATAGGATCATATACATTACTTCTGTCTCACCCATAGGATCATATACATTACTTCTGTCTCACCCATAGGATCATATACATTACTTCTGTCTCACCCATAGGACCATATACATTACTTCTGTCTCACCCATAGGATCATATACATTACTTCTGTCTCACCCATAGGACCATATACATTACTTCTGTCTCACCCATAGGATCATATACATTACTTCTGTCTCACCCATAGGATCATATACATTACTTCTGTCTCACTCATAGGATCATATACATTACTTCTGTCTCACCCATAGGACCATATACATTACTTCTGTCTCACCCATAGGACCATATACATTACTTCTGTCTCACTCATAGGATCATATACATTACTTCTGTCTCACTCATAGGATCATATACATTACTTCTGTCTCACTCATAGGATCATATACATTACTTCTGTCTCACCCATAGGATCAAATACATTACTTCTGTCTCACCCATAGGATCAAATACATTACTTCTGTCTCACCCATAGGATCATATACATTACTTCTGTCTCACCCATAGGATCAAATACATTACTTCTGTCTCACCCATAGGATCAAATACATTACTTCTGTCTCACCCATAGGATCATATACATTACTTCTGTCTCACCCATAGGATCATATACATTACTTCTGTCTCACCCATAGGATCAAATACATTACTTCTGTCTCACCCATAGGATCAAATACATTACTTCTGTCTCACCCATAGGATCATATACATTACTTCTGTCTCACCCATAGGATCATATACATTACTTCTGTCTCACCCATAGGACCATATACATTACTTCTGTCTCACCCATAGGACCATATACATTACTTCTGTCTCACCCATAGGAACATATACATTACTTCTGTCTCACCCATAGGATCATATACATTACTTCTGTCTCACCCATAGGATCAAATACATTACTTCTGTCTCACCCATAGGATCATATACATTACTTCTGTCTCACCCATAGGACCATATACATTACTTCTGTCTCACCCATAGGATCATATACATTACTTCTGTCTCACCCATAGGACCATAGACATTGCTCCAGTCTCACCCATAGGACCATAGACATTACTTCTGTCTCACCCATAGGACCATATACATTACTTCTGTCTCACCCATAGGATCATATACATTACTTCTGTCTCACCCATAGGATCATATACATTACTTCTGTCTCACCCATAGGACCATATACATTACTTCTGTCTCACCCATAGGATCATATACATTACTTCTGTCTCACCCATAGGATCATATACATTACTTCTGTCTCACCCATATAATCATATACATTACTTCTGTCTCACCCATAGGATCATATACATTACTTCTGTCTCACCCATAGGATCATATACATTACTTCTGTCTCACCCATAGGATCATATACATTACTTCTGTCTCACCCATAGGACCATATACATTACTTCTGTCTCACCCATAGGATCATATACATTACTTCTGTCTCACTAATAGGATCATATACATTACTTCTGTCTCACCCATAGGACCATATACATTACTTCTGTCTCACCCATAGGATCAAATACATTACTTCTGTCTCACCCATAGGATCATATACATTACTTCTGTCTCACTCATAGGATCATATACATTACTTCTGTCTCACTCATAGGATCATATACATTACTTCTGTCTCACCCATAGGACCATATACATTACTTCTGTCTCACCCATAGGACCATATACATTACTTCTGTCTCACCCATAGGACCATATACATTACTTCTGTCTCACCCATAGGACCGTATACATTACTTCTGTCTCACCCATAGGATCATATACATTACTTCTGTCTCACCCATAGGATCAAATACATTACTTCTGTCTCACCCATAGGATCAAATACATTACTTCTGTCTCACCCATAGGATCATATACATTACTTCTGTCTCACCCATAGGATCATATACATTACTTCTGTCTCACCCATAGGATCAAATACATTACTTCTGTCTCACCCATAGGATCATATACATTGCTCCTGTCTCACCCAAAGGATCAAATACATTACTTCTGTCTCACCCATAGGATCATATACATTACTTCTGTCTCACCCATAGGATCATATACATTACTTCTGTCTCACCCATAGGATCATATACATTGCTCCTGTCTCACCCATAGGATCATATACATTACTTCTGTCTCACCCATAGGACCATATACATTACTTCTGTCTCACCCATAGGACCATATACATTACTTCTGTCTCACCCATAGGATCATATACATTACTTCTGTCTCACCCATAGGATCAAATACATTACTTCTGTCTCACCCATAGGATCATATACATTACTTCTGTCTCACCCATAGGACCATATACATTACTTCTGTCTCACCCATAGGATCATATACATTACTTCTGTCTCACCCATAGGACCATAGACATTGCTCCAGTCTCACCCATAGGACCATATACATTACTTCTGTCTCACCCATAGGACCATATACATTACTTCTGTCTCACCCATAGGATCATATACATTACTTCTGTCTCACCCATAGGACCATATACATTACTTCTGTCTCACCCATAGGATCAAATACATTACTTCTGTCTCACCCATAGGATCATATACATTACTTCTGTCTCACCCATAGGACCATATACATTGCTCCTGTCTCACCCATAGGACCATATACATTACTTCTGTCTCACCCATAGGATCATATACATTACTTCTGTCTCACCCATAGGATCATATACATTACTTCTGTCTCACCCATAGGACCATATACATTACTTCTGTCTCACCCATAGGATCATATACATTACTTCTGTCTCACTCATAGGATCATATACATTACTTCTGTCTCACTCATAGGATCATATACATTACTTCTGTCTCACCCATAGGACCATATACATTACTTCTGTCTCACCCATAGGATCATATACATTACTTCTGTCTCACCCATAGGATCAAATACATTACTTCTGTCTCACCCATAGGATCATATACATTACTTCTGTCTCACTCATAGGATCATATACATTACTTCTGTCTCACTCATAGGATCATATACATTACTTCTGTCTCACTCATAGGATCATATACATTACTTCTGTCTCACCCATAGGACCATATACATTACTTCTGTCTCACCCATAGGACCATATACATTACTTCTGTCTCACCCATAGGACCATATACATTACTTCTGTCTCACCCATAGGATCAAATACATTACTTCTGTCTCACCCATAGGATCAAATACATTACTTCTGTCTCACCCATAGGATCATATACATTACTTCTGTCTCACCCATAGGATCATATACATTACTTCTGTCTCACTCATAGGATCATATACATTACTTCTGTCTCACTCATAGGATCATATACATTATTTCTGTCTCACCCATAGGACCATATACATTACTTCTGTCTCACCCATAGGACCATATACATTACTTCTGTCTCACCCATAGGACCATATACATTACTTCTGTCTCACCCATAGGATCAAATACATTACTTCTGTCTCACCCATAGGATCATATACATTACTTCTGTCTCACCCATAGGATCACATACATTACTTCTGTCTCACCCATAGGATCAAATACATTACTTCTGTCTCACCCATAGGATCATATACATTGCTCCTGTCTCACCCATAGGATCAAATACATTACTTCTGTCTCACCCATAGGATCATATACATTACTTCTGTCTCACCCATAGGACCATATACATTACTTCTGTCTCACCCATAGGACCATATACATTACTTCTGTCTCACCCATAGGACCATATACATTACTTCTGTCTCACCCATAGGACCATATACATTACTTCTGTCTCACCCATAGGACCATATACATTACTTCTGTCTCACCCAAAGGACCATATACATTACTTCTGTCTCACCCATAGGATCATATACATTACTTCTGTCTCACCCATAGGATCAAATACATTACTTCTGTCTCACCCATAGGATCATATACATTACTTCTGTCTCACCCATAGGATCATATACATTACTTCTGTCTCACCCATAGGATCAAATACATTACTTCTGTCTCACCCATAGGATCATATACATTGCTCCTGTCTCACCCAAAGGATCAAATACATTACTTCTGTCTCACCCATAGGATCATATACATTACTTCTGTCTCACCCATAGGATCATATACATTACTTCTGTCTCACCCATAGGATCATATACATTGCTCCTGTCTCACCCATAGGATCATATACATTACTTCTGTCTCACCCATAGGACCATATACATTACTTCTGTCTCACCCATAGGACCATATACATTACTTCTGTCTCACCCATAGGACCATATACATTACTTCTGTCTCACCCATAGGATCATATACATTACTTCTGTCTCACCCATAGGATCAAATACATTACTTCTGTCTCACCCATAGGATCATATACATTACTTCTGTCTCACCCATAGGACCATATACATTACTTCTGTCTCACCCATAGGATCATATACATTACTTCTGTCTCACCCATAGGACCATAGACATTGCTCCAGTCTCACCCATAGGACCATATACATTACTTCTGTCTCACCCATAGGACCATATACATTACTTCTGTCTCACCCATAGGATCATATACATTACTTCTGTCTCACCCATAGGACCATATACATTACTTCTGTCTCACCCATAGGATCAAATACATTACTTCTGTCTCACCCATAGGATCATATACATTACTTCTGTCTCACCCATAGGACCATATACATTGCTCCTGTCTCACCCATAGGACCATATACATTACTTCTGTCTCACCCATAGGATCATATACATTACTTCTGTCTCACCCATAGGATCATATACATTACTTCTGTCTCACCCATAGGACCATATACATTACTTCTGTCTCACCCATAGGATCATATACATTACTTCTGTCTCACTCATAGGATCATATACATTACTTCTGTCTCACTCATATGATCATATACATTACTTCTGTCTCACCCATAGGACCATATACATTACTTCTGTCTCACCCATAGGATCATATACATTACTTCTGTCTCACCCATAGGATCAAATACATTACTTCTGTCTCACCCATAGGATCATATACATTACTTCTGTCTCACTCATAGGATCATATACATTACTTCTGTCTCACTCATAGGATCATATACATTACTTCTGTCTCACTCATAGGATCATATACATTACTTCTGTCTCACCCATAGGACCATATACATTACTTCTGTCTCACCCATAGGACCATATACATTACTTCTGTCTCACCCATAGGACCATATACATTACTTCTGTCTCACCCATAGGATCAAATACATTACTTCTGTCTCACCCATAGGATCAAATACATTACTTCTGTCTCACCCATAGGATCATATACATTACTTCTGTCTCACCCATAGGATCATATACATTACTTCTGTCTCACTCATAGGATCATATACATTACTTCTGTCTCACTCATAGGATCATATACATTACTTCTGTCTCACCCATAGGACCATATACATTACTTCTGTCTCACCCATAGGACCATATACATTACTTCTGTCTCACCCATAGGACCATATACATTACTTCTGTCTCACCCATAGGATCAAATACATTACTTCTGTCTCACCCATAGGATCATATACATTACTTCTGTCTCACCCATAGGATCACATACATTACTTCTGTCTCACCCATAGGATCAAATACATTACTTCTGTCTCACCCATAGGATCATATACATTGCTCCTGTCTCACCCATAGGATCAAATACATTACTTCTGTCTCACCCATAGGATCATATACATTACTTCTGTCTCACCCATAGGACCATATACATTACTTCTGTCTCACCCATAGGACCATATACATTACTTCTGTCTCACCCATAGGACCATATACATTACTTCTGTCTCACCCATAGGACCATATACATTACTTCTGTCTCACCCATAGGACCATATACATTACTTCTGTCTCACCCAAAGGACCATATACATTACTTCTGTCTCACCCATAGGATCATATACATTACTTCTGTCTCACCCATAGGATCAAATACATTACTTCTGTCTCACCCATAGGATCAAATACATTACTTCTGTCTCACCCATAGGATCATATACATTACTTCTGTCTCACCCATAGGATCATATACATTACTTCTGTCTCACCCATAGGATCAAATACATTACTTCTGTCTCACCCATAGGATCATATACATTGCTCCTGTCTCACCCAAAGGATCAAATACATTACTTCTGTCTCACCCATAGGATCATATACATTACTTCTGTCTCACCCATAGGATCATATACATTACTTCTGTCTCACCCATAGGATCATATACATTACTTCTGTCTCACCCATAGGATCATATACATTGCTCCTGTCTCACCCATAGGATCATATACATTACTTCTGTCTCACCCATAGGACCATATACATTACTTCTGTCTCACCCATAGGACCATATACATTACTTCTGTCTCACCCATAGGACCATATACATTACTTCTGTCTCACCCATAGGATCATATACATTACTTCTGTCTCACCCATAGGATCAAATACATTACTTCTGTCTCACCCATAGGATCATATACATTACTTCTGTCTCACCCATAGGACCATATACATTACTTCTGTCTCACCCATAGGATCATATACATTACTTCTGTCTCACCCATAGGACCATAGACATTGCTCCAGTCTCACCCATAGGACCATATACATTACTTCTGTCTCACCCATAGGACCATATACATTACTTCTGTCTCACCCATAGGATCATATACATTACTTCTGTCTCACCCATAGGACCATATACATTACTTCTGTCTCACCCATAGGATCAAATACATTACTTCTGTCTCACCCATAGGATCATATACATTACTTCTGTCTCACCCATAGGACCATATACATTGCTCCTGTCTCACCCATAGGACCATATACATTACTTCTGTCTCACCCATAGGATCATATACATTACTTCTGTCTCACCCATAGGATCATATACATTACTTCTGTCTCACCCATAGGACCATATACATTACTTCTGTCTCACCCATAGGATCATATACATTACTTCTGTCTCACTCATAGGATCATATACATTACTTCTGTCTCACTCATAGGATCATATACATTACTTCTGTCTCACCCATAGGACCATATACATTACTTCTGTCTCACCCATAGGATCATATACATTACTTCTGTCTCACCCATAGGATCAAATACATTACTTCTGTCTCACCCATAGGATCATATACATTACTTCTGTCTCACTCATAGGATCATATACATTACTTCTGTCTCACTCATAGGATCATATACATTACTTCTGTCTCACTCATAGGATCATATACATTACTTCTGTCTCACCCATAGGACCATATACATTACTTCTGTCTCACCCATAGGACCATATACATTACTTCTGTCTCACCCATAGGACCATATACATTACTTCTGTCTCACCCATAGGATCAAATACATTACTTCTGTCTCACCCATAGGATCAAATACATTACTTCTGTCTCACCCATAGGATCATATACATTACTTCTGTCTCACCCATAGGATCATATACATTACTTCTGTCTCACTCATAGGATCATATACATTACTTCTGTCTCACTCATAGGATCATATACATTACTTCTGTCTCACCCATAGGACCATATACATTACTTCTGTCTCACCCATAGGACCATATACATTACTTCTGTCTCACCCATAGGACCATATACATTACTTCTGTCTCACCCATAGGATCAAATACATTACTTCTGTCTCACCCATAGGATCATATACATTACTTCTGTCTCACCCATAGGATCACATACATTACTTCTGTCTCACCCATAGGATCAAATACATTACTTCTGTCTCACCCATAGGATCATATACATTACTTCTGTCTCACCCATAGGACCATATACATTACTTCTGTCTCACCCATAGGACCATATACATTACTTCTGTCTCACCCATAGGACCATATACATTACTTCTGTCTCACCCATAGGATCATATACATTACTTCTGTCTCACCCATAGGATCAAACACAGTACTTCTGTCTCACCCATAGGATCATATACATTACTTCTGTCTCACCCATAGGACCATATACATTACTTCTGTCTCACCCATAGGACCATAGACATTGCTCCAGTCTCACCCATAGGATCATATACATTACTTCTGTCTCACCCATAGGACCATATACATTACTTCTGTCTCACCCATAGGACCATATACATTACTTCTGTCTCACCCATAGGATCATATACATTACTTCTGTCTCACTCATAGGACCATATACATTACTTCTGTCTCACCCATAGGACCATATACATTACTTCTGTCTCACCCATAGGACCATATACATTACTTCTGTCTCACCCATAGGACCATATACATTACTTCTGTCTCACCCATAGGATCAAATACATTACTTCTATCTCACCCATAGGATCATATACATTACTTCTGTCTCACCCATAGGATCATATACATTACTTCTGTCTCACCCATAGGATCATATACATTACTTCTGTCTCACCCATAGGACCATATACATTACTTCTGTCTCACCCATAGGACCATATACATTACTTCTATCTCACCCATAGGATCATATACATTACTTCTGTCTCACCCATAGGACCATATACATTACTTCTGTCTCACCCATAGGATCATATACATTACTTCTGTCTCACCCATAGGACCATATACATTACATCTGTCTCACCCATAGGATCATATACATTACTTCTGTCTCACTCATAGGATCATATACATTACTTCTGTCTCACTCATAGGATCATATACATTACTTCTGTCTCACCCATAGGACCATATACATTACTTCTGTCTCACCCATAGGATCATATACATTACTTCTGTCTCACCCATAGGATCATATACATTACTTCTGTCTCACCCATAGGATCATATACATTACTTCTGTCTCACCCATAGGACCATATACATTACTTCTGTCTCACCCATAGGACCATATACATTACTTCTGTCTCACCCATAGGATCAAATACATTACTTCTATCTCACCCATAGGATCATATACATTACTTCTGTCTCACCCATAGGACCATATACATTACTTCTGTCTCACCCATAGGACCATATACATTACTTCTGTCTCACCCATAGGACCATATACATTACTTCTGTCTCACCCATAGGATCATATACATTACTTCTGTCTCACTCATAGGATCATATACATTACTTCTGTCTCACTCATAGGATCATATACATTACTTCTGTCTCACCCATAGGACCATATACATTACTTCTGTCTCACCCATAGGATCATATACATTACTTCTGTCTCACCCATAGGATCATATACATTACTTCTGTCTCACCCATAGGATCATATACATTACTTCTGTCTCACCCATAGGACCATATACATTACTTCTGTCTCACCCATAGGACCATATACATTACTTCTGTCTCACCCATAGGATCATATGCATTACTTCTGTCTCACCCATAGGATCATATACATTACTTCTGTCTCACCCATAGGACCATATACATTACTTCTGTCTCACCCATAGGATCAAATACATTACTTCTGTCTCACCCATAGGATCATATACATTACTTCTGTCTCACCCATAGGACCATATACATTACTTCTGTCTCACCCATAGGATCATATACATTACTTCTGTCTCACCCATAGGACCATAGACATTGCTCCAGTCTCACCCATAGGACCATAGACATTACTTCTGTCTCACCCATAGGACCATATACATTACTTCTGTCTCACCCATAGGACCATATACATTACTTCTGTCTCACCCATAGGATCATATACATTACTTCTGTCTCACCCATAGGACCATATACATTACTTCTGTGAAACCCATAGGACCATATACATTACTTCTGTCTCACCCATAGGATCATATACATTACTTCTGTCTCACCCATAGGATCATATACATTACTTCTGTCTCACCCATAGGATCATATACATTACTTCTGTCTCACCCATAGGACCATATACATTACTTCTGTCTCACCCATAGGATCATATACATTACTTCTGTCTCACTCATACGATCATATACATTACTTCTGTCTCACCCATAGGACCATATACATTACTTCTGTCTCACCCATAGGATCAAATACATTACTTCTGTCTCACCCATAGGATCATATACATTACTTCTGTCTCACCCATAGGATCAAATACATTACTTCTGTCTCACCCATAGGATCAAATACATTACTTCTGTCTCACTCATAGGATCATATACATTACTTCTGTCTCACTCATAGGATCATATACATTACTTCTGTCTCACCCATAGGACCATATACATTACTTCTGTCTCACCCATAGGACCATATACATTACTTCTGTCTCACCCATAGGACCATATACATTACTTCTGTCTCACCCATAGGATCATATACATTACTTCTGTCTCACCCATAGGATCAAATACATTACTTCTGTCTCACCCATAGGATCAAATACATTACTTCTGTCTCACCCATAGGATCATATACATTACTTCTGTCTCACCCATAGGATCATATACATTACTTCTGTCTCACCCATAGGATCAAATACATTACTTCTGTCTCACCCATAGGATCATATACATTGCTCCTGTCTCACCCATAGGATCAAATACATTACTTCTGTCTCACCCATAGGATCAAATACATTACTTCTGTCTCACCCATAGGATCATATACATTGCTTCTGTCTCACCCATAGGATCATATACATTACTTCTGTCTCACCCATAGGATCATATACATTACTTCTGTCTCACCCCTAGGATCATATACATTGCTCCTGTCTCACCCATAGGATCATATACATTACTTCTGTCTCACCCATAGGACCATATACATTACTTCTGTCTCACCCATAGGACCATATACATTACTTCTGTCTCACCCATAGGACCATATACATTACTTCTGTCTCACCCATAGGATCATATACATTACTTCTGTCTCACCCATAGGATCAAATACATTACTTCTGTCTCACCCATAGGATCATATACATTACTTCTGTCTCACCCATAGGACCATATACATTACTTCTGTCTCACCCATAGGATCATATACATTACTTCTGTCTCACCCATAGGACCATAGACATTGCTCCAGTCTCACCCATAGGACCATATACATTACTTCTGTCTCACCCATAGGACCATATACATTACTTCTGTCTCACCCATAGGATCATATACATTACTTCTGTCTCACCCATAGGATCATATACATTACTTCTGTCTCACCCATAGGACCATATACATTACTTCTGTCTCACCCATAGGATCATATACATTACTTCTCTCTCACCCATAGGATCATATACATTACTTCTGTCTCACCCATAGGATCATATACATTACTTCTGTCTCACCCATAGGATCATATACATTACTTCTGTCTCACCCATAGGACCTATGCATTACTTCTGTCTCACTCATAGAATCATATACATTACTTCTGTCTCACCCATAGGACCATATACATTACTTCTGTCTCACCCATAGGACCATAGACATTGCTTCTGTCTCACCCATAGGACCATATACATTACTTCTGTCTCACGCATAGGATCATATACATTACTTCTGTCTCACCCATAGGATCATATACATTACTTCTGTCTCACCCATAGGACCATATGCATTACTTCTGTCTCACCCATAGGACCATATACATTACTTCTGTCTCACCCATAGGATCATATACATTACTTCTGTCTCACCCATAGGATCATATACATTACTTCTGTCTCACCCATAGGATCATATACATTACTTCTGTCTCACCCATAGGATCATATACATTACTTCTGTCTCACCCATAGGACCATATGCATTACTTCTGTCTCACTCATAGGATCATATACATTACTTCTGTCTCACCCATAGGACCGTATACATTACTTCTGTCTCACCCATAGGACCATATACATTACTTCTGTCTCACCCATAGGATCATATACATTACTTCTGTCTCACCCATAGGATCATATACATTACTTCTGTCTCACCCATAGGACCATATACATTGCTCCTGTCTCACCCATAGGACCATATACATTGCTCCTGTCTCACCCATAGGACCATATACATTGCTTCTGTCTCACCCATAGGACCATATACATTACTTCTGTCTCACCCATAGGACCATATACATTACTTCTGTCTCACCCATAGGATCATATACATTACTTCTGTCTCACCCATAGGATCATATACATTGCTCCTGTCTCACCCATAGGACCATATACATTGCTCCTGTCTCACCCATAGGACCATAGACATTGCTCCTGTCTCACCCATAGGACCATAGACATTGCTCCAGTCTCACCCATAGGATCATATACATTACTTCTGTCTCACCCATAGGATCATATACATTACTTCTGTCTCACCCATAGGATCATATACATTACTTCTGTCTCACCCATAGGATCATATACATTACATCTGTCTCACCCATAGGACCATATACATTACTTCTGTCTCACCCATAGGACCATATACATTGCTCCTGTCTCACCCATAGGACCATATACATTGCTCCTGTCTCACCCATAGGATCATATACATTACTTCTGTCTCACCCATAGGATCATATACATTACTTCTGTCTCACCCATAGGATCATATACATTACTTCTGTCTCACCCATAGGATCATATACATTACTTCTGTCTCACCCATAGGACCATATACATTGCTTCTGTCTCACCCATAGGACCATATACATTACTTCTGTCTCACCCATAGGATCATATACATTGCTCCTGTCTCACCCATAGGATCATATACATTACTTCTGTCTCACCCATAGGACCATATACATTACTTCTGTCTCACCCATAGGATCATATACATTACTTCTGTCTCACCCATAGGACCATATACATTACTTCTGTCTCACCCATAGGACCATATACATTACTTCTGTCTCACCCATAGGACCATAGACATTGCTCCAGTCTCACCCATAGGACCATAGACATTACTTCTGTCTCACCCATAGGACCATAGACATTACTTCTGTCTCACCCATAGGACCCTATACATTACTTCTGTCTCACCCATAGGACCCTATACATTACTTCTGTCTCACCCATAGGACCATAGACATTGCTCCTGTCTCACCCATAGGACCATAGACATTGCTCCTGTCTCACCCATAGGACCCTATACATTGCTCCTGTCTCACCCATAGGACCATATACATTACTTCTGTCTCACCCATAGGATCATATACATTACTTCTGTCTCACCCATAGGATCATATACATTACTTCTGTCTCACCCATAGGACCATAGACATTGCTCCAGTCTCACCCATAGGACCATATACATTACTTCTGTCTCACCCATAGGACCATATACATTACTTCTGTCTCACCCATAGGACCATATACATTACTTCTGTCTCACCCATAGGATCATATACATTACTTCTGTCTCACCCATAGGACCATATACATTACTTCTATCTCACCCATAGGACCATATACATTACTTCTGTCTCACCCATAGGATCATATACATTACTTCTGTCTCACCCATAGGATCATATACATTACTTCTGTCTCACCCATAGGACCATATACATTACTTCTGTCTCACTCATAGGATCATATACATTACTTCTGTCTCACCCATAGGACCATATACATTACTTCTGTCTCACCCATAGGATCATATACATTACTTCTGTCTCACCCATAGGATCATATACATTACTTCTGTCTCACCCATAGGATCATATACATTACTTCTGTCTCACTCATAGGATCATATACATTACTTCTGTCTCACCCATAGGATCATATACATTACTTCTGTCTCACCCATAGAACCATATACATTACTTCTGTCTCACTCATAGGATCATATACATTACTTCTGTCTCACCCATAGGATCATATACATTACTTCTGTCTCACCCATAGGACCATATACATTGCTCCTGTCTCACCCATAGGACCATATACATTACTTCTGTCTCACCCATAGGACCATATACATTACTTCTGTCTCACCCATAGGATCATATACATTACTTCTGTCTCACCCATAGGACCATATACATTGCTTCTGTCTCACCCGTAGGACCATATACATTGCTCCTGTCTCACCCATAGGATCATATACATTACTTCTGTCTCACCCATAGGATCATATACATTACTTCTGTCTCACCCATAGGATCATATACATTACTTCTGTCTCACCCATAGGATCATATACATTACTTCTGTCTCACCCATAGGATCATATACATTACTTCTGTCTCACCCATAGGATCATATACATTACTTCTGTCTCACCCATAGGATCATATACATTACTTCTGTCTCACCCATAGGACCATATACATTACTTCTGTCTCACCCATAGGATCATATACATTACTTCTGTCTCACCCATAGGACCATAGACATTGCTCCAGTCTCACCCATAGGACCATATACATTACTTCTGTCTTACCCATAGGACCATATACATTACTTCTGTCTCACCCATAGGATCATATACATTACTTCTGTCTCACCCATAGGATCATATACATTACTTCTGTCTCACCCATAGGACCATATACATTACTTCTGTCTCACCCATAGGATCATATACATTACTTCTGTCTCACCCATAGGATCATATACATTACTTCTGTCTCACCCATAGGATCATATACATTACTTCTGTCTCACCCATAGGACCATATACATTACTTCTGTCTCACTCATAGGATCATATACATTACTTCTGTCTCACCCATAGGATCATATACATTACTTCTGTCTCACCCATAGGACCATATACATTACTTCTGTCTCACCCATAGGACCATATACATTGCTCCTGTCTCACCCATAGGACCATATACATTGCTCCTGTCTCACCCATAGGACCATATACATTACTTCTGTCTCACCCATAGGATCATATACATTACTTCTGTCTCACCCATAGGATCATATACATTACTTCTGTCTCACCCATAGGACCATATACATTACTTCTGTCTCACCCATAGGACCATATACATTACTTCTGACTCACCCATAGGACCATATACATTGCTTCTGTCTCACCCATAGGACCATATACATTACTTCTGTCTCACCCATAGGATCATATACATTGCTCCTGTCTCACCCATAGGATCATATACATTACTTCTGTCTCACCCATAGGACCATATACATTACTTCTGTCTCACCCATAGGATCATATACATTACTTCTGTCTCACCCATAGGATCATATACATTACTTCTGTCTCACCCATAGGATCATATACATTACTTCTGTCTCACCCATAGGACCATATACATTACTTCTGTCTCACTCATAGGATCATATACATTACTTCTGTCTCACCCATAGGATCATATACATTACTTCTGTCTCACCCATAGGACCATATACATTACTTCTGTCTCACCCATAGGACCATATACATTGCTCCTGTCTCACCCATAGGACCATATACATTGCTCCTGTCTCACCCATAGGACCATATACATTACTTCTGTCTCACCCATAGGATCATATACATTACTTCTGTCTCACCCATAGGATCATATACATTACTTCTGTCTCACCCATAGGACCATATACATTACTTCTGTCTCACCCATAGGACCATATACATTACTTCTGACTCACCCATAGGACCATATACATTGCTTCTGTCTCACCCATAGGACCATATACATTACTTCTGTCTCACCCATAGGATCATATACATTGCTCCTGTCTCACCCATAGGATCATATACATTACTTCTGTCTCACCCATAGGACCATATACATTACTTCTGTCTCACCCATAGGATCATATACATTACTTCTGTCTCACCCATAGGACCATATACATTACTTCTGTCTCACCCATAGGATCATATACATTACTTCTGTCTCACCCATAGGACCATATACATTACTTCTGTCTCACCCATAGGACCATAGACATTGCTCCAGTCTCACCCATAGGACCATATACATTACTTCTGTCTCACCCATAGGACCATATACATTACTTCTGTCTCACCCATAGGACCATAGACATTGCTCCAGTCTCACCCATAGGACCATATACATTACTTCTGTCTCACCCATAGGACCATATACATTACTTCTGTCTCACCCATAGGATCATATACATTACTTCTGTCTCACCCATAGGACCATATACATTACTTCTGTCTCACCCATAGGACCATAGACATTGCTCCTGTCTCACCCATAGGACCATACACATTGCTCCTGTCTCACCCATAGGACCCTATACATTACTTCTGTCTCACCCATAGGACCATATACATTACTTCTGTCTCACCCATAGGATCATATACATTACTTCTGTCTCACCCATAGGACCATATACATTACTTCTGTCTCACCCATAGGACCATAGACATTGCTCCAGTCTCACCCATAGGACCATATACATTACTTCTGTCTCACCCATAGGACCATATACATTACTTCTGTCTCACCCATAGGATCATATACATTACTTCTGTCTCACCCATAGGATCATATACATTACTTCTATCTCACCTATAGGACCATATACATTACTTCTGTCTCACCCATAGGATCATATACATTACTTCTGTCTCACCCATAGGATCATATACATTACTTCTGTCTCACCCATAGGATCATATACATTACTTCTGTCTCACCCATAGGATCATATACATTACTTCTGTCTCACCCATAGGACCATATACATTACTTCTGTCTCACTCATAGGATCATATACATTACTTCTGTCTCACCCATAGGACCATATACATTACTTCTGTCTCACCCATAGGATCATATACATTACTTCTGTCTCACCCATAGGATCATATACATTACTTCTGTCTCACCCATAGGACCATATACATTACTTCTGTCTCACCCATAGGATCATATACATTACTTCTGTCTCACCCATAGGATCATATACATTACTTCTGTCTCACCCATAGGATCATATACCTTACTTCTGTCTCACCCATAGGGCCATATACATTACTTCTGTCTCACCCATAGGACCATATACATTACTTCTGTCTCACCCATAGGACCATATACATTACTTCTGTCTCACCCATAGGATCATATACATTACTTCTGTCTCACCCATAGGATCAAATACATTACTTCTGTCTCACCCATAGGATCATATACATTACTTCTGTCTCACCCATAGGACCATATACATTACTTCTGTCTCACCCATAGGATCATATACATTACTTCTGTCTCACCCATAGGACCATAGACATTGCTTCAGTCTCACCCATAGGACCATATACATTACTTCTGTCTCACCCATAGGACCATATACATTACTTCTGTCTCACCCATAGGATCATATACATTACTTCTGTCTCACTCATAGGATCATATACATTACTTCTGTCTCACTCATAGGATCATATACATTACTTCTGTCTCACCCATAGGACCATATACATTACTTCTGTCTCATCCATAGGATCAAATACATTACTTCTATCTCACCCATAGGATCATATACATTACTTCTGTCTCACCCATAGGATCATATACATTACTTCTGTCTCACCCATAGGACCATATACATTACTTCTGTCTCACCCATAGGATCAAATACATTACTTCTGTCTCACCCATAGGATCATATACATTACTTCTGTCTCACCCATAGGACCATATACATTACTTCTGTCTCACCCATAGGATCATATACATTACTTCTGTCTCACCCATAGGACCATATACATTACTTCTGTCTCACCCATAGGATCATATACATTACTTCTGTCTCACCCATAGGATCAAATACATTACTTCTGTCTCACCCATAGGATCATATACATTACTTCTGTCTCACTCATAGGATCATATACATTACTTCTGTCTCACTCATAGGATCATATACATTACTTCTGTCTCACTCATAGGATCATATACATTACTTCTGTCTCACCCATAGGACCATATACATTACTTCTGTCTCACCCATAGGACCATATACATTACTTCTGTCTCACCCATAGGATCAAATACATTACTTCTGTCTCACCCATAGGATCAAATACATTACTTCTGTCTCACCCATAGGATCATATACATTACTTCTGTCTCACCCATAGGATCATATACATTACTTCTGTCTCACCCATAGGATCAAATACATTACTTCTGTCTCACCCATAGGATCATATACATTGCTCCTGTCTCACCCATAGGATCAAATACATTACTTCTGTCTCACCCATAGGATCAAATGCATTACTTCTGTCTCACCCATAGGATCATATACATTACTTCTGTCTCACCCATAGGATCATATACATTACTTCTGTCTCACCCATAGGATCATATACATTGCTCCTGTCTCACCCATAGGATCATATACATTACTTCTGTCTCACCCATAGGACCATACACATTACTTCTGTCTCACCCATAGGACCATATACATTACTTCTGTCTCACCCATAGGACCATATACATTACTTCTGTCTCACCCATAGGATCATATACATTACTTCTGTCTCACCCATAGGATCAAATACATTACTTCTGTCTCACCCATAGGATCATATACATTACTTCTGTCTCACCCATAGGACCATATACATTACTTCTGTCTCACCCATAGGATCATATACATTACTTCTGTCTCACCCATAGGACCATAGACATTGCTCCAGTCTCACCCATAGGACCATATACATTACTTCTGTCTCACCCATAGGACCATATACATTACTTCTGTCTCACCCATAGGATCATATACATTACTTCTGTCTCACCGATAGTATCATATACATTACTTCTGTCTCACCCATAGGACCATATACATTACTTCTGTCTCACCCATAGGATCATATAGATTACTTCTGTCTCACCCATAGGATCATATACATTACTTCTGTCTCACCCATAGGATCATATACATTACTTCTGTCTCACCCATAGGATCATATACATTACTTCTGTCTCACCCATAGGACCATATGCATTACTTCTGTCTCACTCATAGGATCATATACATTACTTCTGTCTCACCCATAGGACCATATACATTACTTCTGTCTCACCCATAGGACCATATACATTACTTCTGTCTCACCCATAGGATCATATACATTACTTCTGTCTCACCCATAGGATCATATACATTACTTCTGTCTCACCCATAGGACCATATGCATTACTTCTGTCTCACCCATAGGACCATATACATTACTTCTGTCTCACCCATAGGATCATATACATTACTTCTGTCTCACCCATAGGACCATATACATTACTTCTGTCTCACCCATAGGATCATATACATTACTTCTGTCTCACCCATAGGATCATATACATTACTTCTGTCTCACCCATAGGACCATATACATTACTTCTGTCTCACCCATAGGATCATATAGATTACTTCTGTCTCACCCATAGGATCATATACATTACTTCTGTCTCACCCATAGGATCATATACATTACTTCTGTCTCACCCATAGGATCATATACATTACTTCTGTCTCACCCATAGGACCATATGCATTACTTCTGTCTCACTCATAGGATCATATACATTACTTCTGTCTCACCCATAGGACCATATACATTACTTCTGTCTCACCCATAGGACCATATACATTACTTCTGTCTCACCCATAGGATCATATACATTACTTCTGTCTCACCCATAGGACCATATGCATTACTTCTGTCTCACCCATAGGACCATATGCATTACTTCTGTCTCACCCATAGGACCATATACATTACTTCTGTCTCACCCATAGGATCATATACATTACTTCTGTCTCACCCATAGGATCATATACATTACTTCTGTCTCACCCATAGGATCATGTACATTACTTCTGTCTCACCCATAGGATCATATACATTACTTCTGTCTCACCCATAGGACCATATGCATTACTTCTGTCTCACTCATAGGATCATATACATTACTTCTGTCTCACCCATAGGACCATATACATTACTTCTGTCTCACCCATAGGACCATATACATTACTTCTGTCTCACCCATAGGATCATATACATTACTTCTGTCTCACCCATAGGATCATATACATTACTTCTGTCTCACCCATAGGACCATATACATTGCTCCTGTCTCACCCATAGGACCATATACATTGCTCCTGTCTCTCCCATAGGACCATATACATTACTTCTGTCTCACCCATAGGACCATATACATTACTTCTGTCTCACCCATAGGACCATATACATTACTTCTGTCTCACCCATAGGATCATATACATTACTTCTGTCTCACCCATAGGATCATATACATTGCTCCTGTCTCACCCATAGGACCATATACATTACTCCTGTTTCACCCATAGGACCATAGACATTGCTCCTGTCTCACCCATAGGACCATAGACATTGCTCCAGTCTCACACATAGGATCATAGACATTACTTCTGTCTCACCCATAGGATCATATACATTACTTCTGTCTCACCCATAGGATCATATACATTACTTCTGTCTCACCCATAGGATCATGTACATTACTTCTGTCTCACCCATAGGACCATATACATTGCTCCTGTCTCACCCATAGGACCATATACATTGCTCCTGTCTCACCCATAGGACCATATACATTGCTCCTGTCTCACCCATAGGACCATATACATTACTTCTGTCTCACCCATAGGATCATATACATTACTTCTGTCTCACCCATAGGATCATATACATTACTTCTGTCTCACCCATAGGACCATATACATTACTTCTGTCTCACCCATAGGACCATATACATTACTTCTGTCTCACCCATAGGACCATATACATTGCTTCTGTCTCACCCATAGGACCATATACATTACTTCTGTCTCACCCATAGGATCATATACAGTGCTCCTGTCTCACCCATAGGATCATATACATTACTTCTGTCTCACCCATAGGACCATATACATTACTTCTGTCTCACCCATAGGATCATATACATTACTTCTGTCTCACCCATAGGACCATATACATTACTTCTGTCTCACCCATAGGATCATATACATTACTTCTGTCTCACCCATAGGACCATATACATTACTTCTGTCTCACCCATAGGACCATAGACATTGCTCCAGTCTCACCCATAGGACCATATACATTACTTCTGTCTCACCCATAGGACCATATACATTACTTCTGTCTCACCCATAGGACCATATACATTGCTCCTGTCTCACCCATAGGACCATATACATTGCTCCTGTCTCACCCATAGGACCATATACATTGCTCCTGTCTCACCCATAGGATCATATACATTACTTCTGTCTCACCCATAGGATCATATACATTAATTCTGTCTCACCCATAGGACCATATACATTAATTCTGTCTCACCCATAGGACCATATACATTACTTCTGTCTCACCCATAGGACCATATACATTGCTTCTGTCTCACCCATAGCACCATATACATTGCTTCTGTCTCACCCATAGGACCATATACATTGCTTCTGTCTCACCCATAGGATCATATACATTGCTCCTGTCTCACCCATAGGACCATATACATTACTTCTGTCTCACCCATAGGACCATATACATTACTTCTATCTCACCCATAGGACCATATACATTACTTCTGTCTCACCCATAGGACCATATACATTACTTCTGTCTCACCCATAGGACCATATACATTACTTCTGTCTCACCCATAGGACCATATAGATTGCTCCAGTCTCACCCATAGGACCATAGACATTGCTCCAGTCTCACCCATAGGACCATAGACATTACTTCTGTCTCACCCATAGGACCATATACATTACTTCTGTCTCACCCATAGGACCCTATACATTACTTCTGTCTCACCCATAGGACCCTATACATTACTTCTGTCTCACCCATAGGACCATAGACATTGCTCCAGTCTCACCCATAGGACCATATACATTACTTCTGTCTCACCCATAGGACCATATACATTACTTCTGTCTCACCCATAGGATCATATACATTACTTCTGTCTCACCCATAGGACCATATACATTACTCCTGTCTCACCCATAGGACCATAGACATTGCTCCTGTCTCACCCATAGGACCATAGACATTGCTCCTGTCTCACCCATAGGACCCTATACATTACTTCTGTCTCACCCATAGGACCATATACATTACTTCTGTCTCACCCATAGGACCATATACATTACTTCTGTCTCACCCATAGGACCATATACATTAATTCTGTCTCACCCATAGGACCATAGACATTGCTCCAGTCTCACCCATAGGACCATAGACATTACTTCTGTCTCACCCATAGGACCATATACATTACTTCTGTCTCACCCATAGGATCATATACATTACTTCTGTCTCACCCATAGGATCATATACATTACTTCTATCTCACCCATAGGACCATATACATTACTTCTGTCTCACCCATAGGATCATATACATTACTTCTGTCTCACCCATAGGATCATATACATTACTTCTGTCTCACCCATAGGATCATATACATTACTTCTGTCTCACCCATAGGATCATATACATTACTTCTGTCTCACCCATAGGACCATATACATTACTTCTGTCTCACCCATAGGATCATATACATTACTTCTGTCTCACCCATAGGACCATATACATTACTTCTGTCTCACCCATAGGATCATATACATTACTTCTGTCTCACCCATAGGATCATATACATTACTTCTGTCTCACCCATAGGATCATATACATTACTTCTGTCTCACTCATAGGATCATATACATTACTTCTGTCTCACTCATAGGATCATATACATTACTTCTGTCTCACCCATAGGATCATATACATTACTTCTGTCTCACCCATAGGACCATATACATTACTTCTGTCTCACTCATAGGATCATATACATTACTTCTGTCTCACCCATAGGATCATATACATTACTTCTGTCTCACCCATAGGACCATATACATTGCTCCTGTCTCACCCATAGGACCATATACATTACTTCTGTCTCACCCATAGGACCATATACATTACTTCTGTCTCACCCATAGGATCATATACATTACTTCTGTCTCACCCATAGGACCATATACATTGCTTCTGTCTCACCCATAGGACCATATACATTGCTCCTGTCTCACCCATAGGATCATATACATTACTTCTGTCTCACCCATAGGATCATATACATTACTTCTGTCTCACCCATAGGATCATATACATTACTTCTGTCTCACCCATAGGATCATATACATTACTTCTGTCTCACCCATAGGATCATATACATTACTTCTGTCTCACCCATAGGATCATATACATTACTTCTGTCTCACCCATAGGACCATATACATTACTTCTGTCTCACCCATAGGATCATATACATTACTTCTGTCTCACCCATAGGACCATAGACATTGCTCCAGTCTCACCCATAGGACCATATACATTACTTCTGTCTCACCCATAGGACCATATACATTACTTCTGTCTCACCCATAGGATCATATACATTACTTCTGTCTCACCCATAGGACCATATACATTACTTCTGTCTCACCCATAGGACCATATACATTACTTCTGTCTCACCCATAGGATCATATACATTACTTCTGTCTCACCCATAGGATCATATACATTACTTCTGTCTCACCCATAGGACCATATACATTACTTCTGTCTCACTCATAGGATCATATACATTACTTCTGTCTCACCCATAGTACCATATACATTACTTCTGTCTCACCCATAGGATCATATACATTACTTCTGTCTCACCCATAGGATCATATACATTACTTCTGTCTCACCCATAGGATCATATACATTACTTCTGTCTCACTCATAGGATCATATACATTACTTCTGTCTCACCCATAGGACCATATACATTACTTCTGTCTCACCCATAGGACCATATACATTACTTCTGTCTCACCCATAGGATCATATACATTACTTCTGTCTCACCCATAGGATCATATACATTACTTCTGTCTCACCCATAGGACCATATACATTGCTCCTGTCTCACCCATAGGACCATATACATTGCTCCTGTCTCACCCATAGGACCATATACATTACTTCTGTCTCACCCATAGGACCATATACATTAATTCTGTCTCACCCATAGGACCATATACATTACTTCTGTCTCACCCATAGGATCATATACATTACTTCTGTCTCACCCATAGGATCATATACATTGCTCCTGTCTCACACATAGGACCATAGACATTGCTCCTGTCTCACCCATAGGACCATATACATTACTTCTGTCTCACCCATAGGATCATATACATTACTTCTGTCTCACCCATAGGACCATATACATTGCTTCTGTCTCACCCATAGGACCATATACATTGCTCCTGTCTCACCCATAGGACCATATACATTGCTCCTGTCTCACCCATAGGATCATATACATTACTTCTGTCTCACCCATAGGATCATATACATTACTTCTTTCTCACCCATAGGATCATATACATTACTTCTGTCTCACCCATAGGATCATATACATTACTTCTGTCTCACCCATAGGACCATATACATTACTTCTGTCTCACCCATAGGATCATATACATTACTTCTGTCTCACCCATAGGACCATAAACATTGCTCCAGTCTCACCCATAGGACCATATACATTACTTCTGTCTCACCCATAGGACCATATACATTACTTCTGTCTCACCCATAGGATCATATACATTACTTCTGTCTCACCCATAGGATCATATACATTACTTCTGTCTCACCCATAGGACCATATACATTACTTCTGTCTCACCCATAGGATCATATACATTACTTCTGTCTCACCCATAGGATCATATACATTACTTCTGTCTCACCCATAGGATCATATACATTACTTCTGTCTCACCCATAGGATCATATACATTACTTCTGTCTCACCCATAGGACCATATACATTACTTCTGTCTCACCCATAGGATCATATACATTACTTCTGTCTCACCCATAGGATCATATACATTACTTCTGTCTCACTCATAGGACCATATACATTACTTCTGTCTCACCCATAGGACCATATACATTACTTCTGTCTCACCCATAGGATCATATACATTACTTCTGTCTCACCCATAGGATCATATACATTACTTCTGTCTCACCCATAGGATCATATACATTACTTCTGTCTCACCCATAGGATCATATACATTACTTCTGTCTCACCCATAGGATCATATACATTACTTCTGTCTCACCCATAGGACCATATACATTACTTCTGTCTCACCCATAGGATCATATACATTACTTCTGTCTCACCCATAGGATCATATACATTACTTCTGTCTCACTCATAGGACCATATACATTACTTCTGTCTCACCCATAGGACCATATACATTACTTCTGTCTCACCCATAGGATCATATACATTACTTCTGTCTCACCCATAGGATCATATACATTACTTCTGTCTCACCCATAGGATCATATACATTGCTCCTGTCTCACCCATAGGACCATATACATTGCTCCTGTCTCACCCATAGGACCATATACATTACTTCTGTCTCACCCATAGGACCATATACATTACTTCTGTCTCACCCATAGGACCATATACATTGCTTCTGTCTCACCCATAGGATCATATACATTACTTCTGTCTCACCCATAGGACCATATACATTGCTCCTGTCTCACCCATAGGACCATATACATTGCTCCTGTCTCACCCATAGGACCATAGACATTGCTCCTGTCTCACCCATAGGACCATAGACATTGCTCCAGTCTCACCCATAGGATCATAGACATTACTTCTGTCTCACCCATAGGATCATATACATTACTTCTGTCTCACCCATAGGATCATATACATTACTTCTGTCTCACCCATAGGATCATATACATTACTTCTGTCTCACCCATAGGACCATATACATTACTTCTGTCTCACCCATAGGATCATATACATTGCTCCAGTCTCACCCATAGGATCATATACATTGCTCCAGTCTCACCCATAGGACCATATACATTACTTCTGTCTCACCCATAGGACCATATACATTACTTCTGTCTCACCCATAGGATCATATACATTACTTCTGTCTCACCCATAGTACCTTATACATTACTTCTGTCTCACCCATAGGATCATATACATTACTTCTGTCTCACCCATAGGATCATATACATTACTTCTGTCTCACCCATAGGATCATATACATTACTTCTGTCTCACCCATAGGACCATATACATTACTTCTGTCTCACCCATAGGACCATATACATTACTTCTGTCTCACTCATAGGATCATATACATTACTTCTGTCTCACCCATAGGACCATATACATTACTTCTGTCTCACCCATAGGATCATATACATTACTTCTGTCTCACCCATAGGATCATATACATTACTTCTGTCTCACCCATAGGATCATATACATTACTTCTGTCTCACTCATAGGATCATATACATTACTTCTGTCTCACCCATAGGACCATATACATTACTTCTGTCTCACCCATAGGACCATATACATTACTTCTGTCTCACCCATAGGATCATATACATTACTTCTGTCTCACCCATAGGATCATATACATTACTTCTGTCTCACCCATAGGACCATAGACATTGCTCCAGTCTCACCCATAGGACCATAGACATTACTTCTGTCTCACCCATAGGACCATATACATTACTTCTGTCTCACCCATAGGATCATATACATTACTTCTGTCTCACCCATAGGACCATATACATTACTTCTGTCTCACCCATAGGATCATATACATTACTTCTGTCTCACCCATAGGATCATATACATTACTTCTGTCTCACCCATAGGATCATATACATTACTTCTGTCTCACCCATAGGATCATATACATTACTTCTGTCTCACCCATAGGACCATATACATTACTTCTGTCTCACTCATAGGATCATATACATTACTTCTGTCTCACCCATAGGACCATATACATTACTTCTGTCTCACCCATAGGATCATATACATTACTTCTGTCTCACCCATAGGATCATATACATTACTTCTGTCTCACCCATAGGATCATATACATTACTTCTGTCTCACTCATAGGATCATATACATTACTTCTGTCTCACCCATAGGACCATATACATTACTTCTGTCTCACCCATAGGACCATATACATTACTTCTGTCTCACTCATAGGATCATATACATTACTTCTGTCTCACCCATAGGACCATATACATTACTTCTGTCTCACCCATAGGATCATATACATTACTTCTGTCTCACCCATAGGATCATATACATTACTTCTGTCTCACCCATAGGATCATATACATTACTTCTGTCTCACTCATAGGATCATATACATTACTTCTGTCTCACCCATAGGACCATATACATTACTTCTGTCTCACCCATAGGACCATATACATTACTTCTGTCTCACCCATAGGATCATATACATTACTTCTGTCTCACCCATAGGATCATATACATTACTTCTGTCTCACCCATAGGACCATAGACATTGCTCCAGTCTCACCCATAGGACCATAGACATTACTTCTGTCTCACCCATAGGACCATATACATTACTTCTGTCTCACCCATAGGATCATATACATTACTTCTGTCTCACCCATAGGACCATATACATTACTTCTGTCTCACCCATAGGATCATATACATTACTTCTGTCTCACCCATAGGATCATATACATTACTTCTGTCTCACCCATAGGATCATATACATTACTTCTGTCTCACCCATAGGATCATATACATTACTTCTGTCTCACCCATAGGACCATATACATTACTTCTGTCTCACTCATAGGATCATATACATTACTTCTGTCTCACCCATAGGACCATATACATTACTTCTGTCTCACCCATAGGATCATATACATTACTTCTGTCTCACCCATAGGATCATATACATTACTTCTGTCTCACCCATAGGATCATATACATTACTTCAGTCTCACTCATAGGATCATATACATTACTTCTGTCTCACCCATAGGACCATATACATTACTTCTGTCTCACCCATAGGACCATATACATTACTTCTGTCTCACCCATAGGATCATATACATTACTTCTGTCTCACCCATAGGACCATATACATTGCTCCTGTCTCACCCATAGGACCATATACATTGCTCCTGTCTCACCCATAGGACCATATACATTGCTCCTGTCTCACCCATAGGACCATATACATTACTTCTGTCTCACCCATAGGACCATATACATTACTTCTGTCTCACCCATAGGACCATATCCATTACTTCTGTCTCACCCATAGGATCATATACATTACTTCTGTCTCACCCATAGGATCATATACATTGCTCCTGTCTCACCCATAGGACCATAGACATTGCTCCTGTCTCACCCATAGGACCATAGACATTGCTCCTGTCTCACCCATAGGACCATAGACATTGCTCCAGTCTCACCCATAGCATCATATACATTACTTCTGTCTCACCCATAGGATCATATACATTACTGCTGTCTCACCCATAGGATCATATACATTACTTCTGTCTCACCCATAGGACCATATACATTACTTCTGTCTCACCCATAGGACCATATACATTGCTCCTGTCTCAACCATAGGACCATATACATTGCTCCTGTCTCACCCATAGGACCATATACATTGCTCCTGTCTCACCCATAGGATCATATACATTACTTCTGTCTCACCCATAAGATCATATACATTACTTCTGTCTCACCCATAGGACCATATACATTACTTCTGTCTCACCCATAGGATCATATACATTACTTCTGTCTCACCCATAGGACCATATACATTACTTCTGTCTCACCCATAGGACCATATACATTGCTCCTGTCTCACCCATAGGATCATATACATTACTTCTGTCTCACCCATAGGACCATATACATTACTTCTGTCTCACCCATAGGATCATATACAATACTTCTGTCTCACCCATAGGACCATATACATTACTTCTGTCTCACCCATAGGATCATATACATTACTTCTGTCTCACCCATAGGACCATATACATTACTTCTGTCTCACCCATAGGACCATAGACATTGCTCCAGTCTCACCCATAGGACCATAGACATTACTTCTGTCTCACCCATAGGACCCTATACATTACTTCTGTCTCACCCATAGGACCCTATACATTACTTCTGTCTCACCCATAGGACCCTATACATTACTTCTGTCTCACCCATAGGACCATAGACATTGCTCCAGTCTCACCCATAGGACCATATACATTACTTCTGTCTCACCCATAGGATCATATACATTACTTCTGTCTCACCCATAGGATCATATACATTACTCCTGTCTCACCCATAGGATCATATACATTGCTCCTGTCTCACCCATAGGATCATATACATTACTTCTGTCTCACCAATAGGACCATATACATTACTTCTGTCTCACCCATAGGACCATATACATTACTTCTGTCTCACCCATAGGACCATATACATTACTTCTGTCTCAACCATAGGACCATATACATTACTTCTGTCTCAACCATAGGACCATATACATTACTGCTGTCTCACCCATAGGACCATATACATTACTTCTGTCTCAACCATAGGACCATATACATTACTTCTGTCTCACCCATAGGATCATATACATTGCTCCTGTCTCACCCATAGGACCATATACATTTCTTCTGTCTCACCCATAGGACCATATACATTACTTCTGTCTCACCCATAGGACCATATACATTACTTCTGTCTCACCCATAGGACCATATACATTACTTCTGTCTCACCCATAGGATCATATACATTGCTCCTGTCTCACCCATAGGACCATATACATTGCTCCTGTCTCACCCATAGGACCATAGACATTGCTCCTGTCTCACCCATAGGACCATAGACATTGCTCCTGTCTCACCCATAGGACCATAGACATTGCTCCAGTCTCACCCATAGGATCATATACATTACTTCTGTCTCACCCATAGGATCATATACATTACTTCTGTCTCACCCATAGGATCATATACATTACTTCTGTCTCACCCATAGGATCATATACATTACTTCTGTCTCACCCATAGGACCATATACATTACTTCTGTCTCACCCATAGGACCATATACATTGCTCCTGTCTCACCCATAGGACCATATACATTGCTCCTGTCTCACCCATAGGACCATATACATTACTTCTGTCTCACCCATAGGATCATATACATTACTTCTGTCTCACCCATAGGACCATATACATTACTTCTGTCTCACCCATAGGACCATATACATTACTTCTGTCTCACCCATAGGACCATATACATTACTTCTGTCTCACCCATAGGATCATATACATTGCTCCTGTCTCACCCATAGGATCATATACATTACTTCTGTCTCACCCATAGGACCATATACATTACTTCTGTCTCACCCATAGGATCATATACATTACTTCTGTCTCACCCATAGGATCATATACATTACTTCTGTCTCACCCATAGGACCATATACATTACTTCTGTCTCACCCATAGGACCATATACATTGCTCCAGTCTCACCCATAGGACCATAGACATTACTTCTGTCTCACCCATAGGACCCTATACATTACTTCTGTCTCACCCATAGGACCCTATACATTACTTCTGTCTCACCCATAGGACCCTATACATTACTTCTGTCTCACCCATAGGACCATAGACATTGCTCCAGTCTCACCCATAGGACCATATACATTACTTCTGTCTCACCCATAGGACCATATACATTACTTCTGTCTCACCCATAGGATCATATACATTACTCCTGTCTCACCCATAGGATCATATACATTGCTCCTGTCTCACCCATAGGATCATATACATTACTTCTGTCTCACCCATAGGACCATATACATTACTTCTGTCTCAACCATAGGACCATATACATTACTTCTGTCTCAACCATAGGACCATATACATTACTGCTGTCTCACCCATAGGACCATATACATTACTTCTGTCTCAACCATAGGACCATATACATTACTTCTGTCTCACCCATAGGATCATATACATTGCTCCTGTCTCACCCATAGGACCATATACATTTCTTCTGTCTCACCCATAGGACCATATACATTACTTCTGTCTCACCCATAGGACCATATACATTACTTCTGTCTCACCCATAGGACCATATACATTACTTCTGTCTCACCCATAGGACCATATACATTGCTTCTGTCTCACCCATAGGACCATATACATTACTTCTGTCTCACCCATAGGACCATATACATTACTTCTGTCTCACCCATAGGATCATATACATTACTTCTGTCTCACCCATAGGATCATATACATTACTTCTGTCTCACCCATAGGATCATATACATTACTTCTGTCTCACCCATAGGACCATATACATTACTTCTGTCTCACCCATATTACCATATACATTGCTCCTGTCTCACCCATAGGACCATATACATTACTTCTGTCTCACCCATAGGACCATATACATTACTTCTGTCTCACCCATAGGACCATATACATTGCTCCTGTCTCACCCATAGGACCATATACATTACTTCTGTCTCACCCATAGGACCATATACATTACTTCTGTCTCACTCATAGGATCATATACATTACTTCTGTCTCACCCATAGGATCATATACATTACTTCTGTCTCACCCATAGGACCATATACATTACTTCTGTCTCACCCATAGGATCATATACATTATTTCTGTCTCACCCATAGGACCATATACATTACTTCTGTCTCACCCATAGGACCATATACATTGCTCCTGTCTCACCCATAGGACCATATACATTGCTCCTGTCTCACCAATAGGACCATATACATTACTTCTGTCTCACCCATAGGACCATATACATTACTTCTGTCTCACCCATAGGATCATATGCATTACTTCTGTCTCACCCATAGGATCATATACATTACTTCTGTCTCACCCATAGGATCATATACATTACTTCTGTCTCACCCATAGGATCATATACATTACTTCTGTCTCACCCATAGGACCATATACATTACTTCTGTCTCACCCATAGGATCATATACATTACTTCTGTCTCACCCATAGGATCATATACATTACTGCTGTCTCACCCATAGGACCATATACATTACTCCTGTCTCACCCATAGGACCATATACATTACTTCTGTCTCACCCATAGGACCATATACATTACTTCTGTCTCACCCATAGGACCATATACATTGCTCCTGTCTCACCCATAGGACCATATACATTGCTCCTGTCTCACCCATAGGACCATATACATTGCTCCTGTCTCACCCATAGGATCATATACATTGCTTCTGTCTCACCCATAGGACCATATACAATGCTTCTGTCTCACCCATAGGACCATATACATTGCTCCTGTCTCACCCATAGGACCATATACATTGCTCCTGTCTCACCCATAGGATCATATACATTACTCCTGTCTCACCCATAGGACCATATACATTACTTCTGTCTCACCCATAGGACCATATACATTGCTCCTGTCTCACCCATAGGACCATATACATTGCTCCTGTCTCACCCATAGGACCATATACATTACTTCTGTCTCACCCATAGGATCACATACATTACTTCTGTCTCACCCATAGGATCATATACATTACTTCTGTCTCACCCATAGGACCATATACATTACTTCTGTCTCACCCATAGGATCATATACATTGCTCCTGTCTCACCCATAGGACCATATACATTACTTCTGTCTCACCCATAGGATCATATACATTACTTCTGTCTCACCCATAGGATCATATACATTACTTCTGTCTCACCCATAGGATCATATGCATTACTTCTGTCTCACCCATAGGATCATATACATTACTTCTGTCTCACCCATAGGACCATATACATTGCTCCTGTCTCACCCATAGGACCATATACATTACTCCTGTCTCACAAATAGGACCATATACATTACTCTTGTCTCACCCATAGGACCATATACATTGCTCCTGTCTCACCCATAGGACCATATACATTGCTCCTGTCTCACCCATAGGATCATATACATTACTTCTGTCTCACCCATAGGATCATATACATTACTTCTGTCTCACCCATAGGACCATATACATTACTTCTGTCTCACCCATAGGACCATATACATTGCTCCTGTCTCACCCATAGGACCATATACATTACTCCTGTCTCACCCATAGGACCATATACATTACTCATGTCTCACCCATAGGACCATATACATTACTCCTGTCTCACCCATAGGACCATATACATTGCTCCTGTCTCACCCATAGGACCATATACATTACTCCTGTCTCACCCATAGGACCATATACATTGCTCCTGTCTCACCCATAGGACCATATACATTGCTCCTGTCTCACCCATAGGACCATATACATTACTTCTGTCTCACCCATAGGACCATATACATTACTTCTGTCTCACCCATAGGACCATATACATTACTTCTGTCTCACCCATAGGATCATATACATTACTTCTGTCTCACCCATAGGATCATATACATTACTTCTGTCTCACCCATAGGATCATATGCATTACTTCTGTCTCACCCATAGGATCATATGCATTACTTCTGTCTCACCCATAGGATCATATACATTACTTCTGTCTCACCCATAGGACCATATACATTACTTCTGTCTCACCCATAGGATCATATACATTATTTCTGTCTCACCCATAGGACCATATACATTACTTCTGTCTCACCCATAGGACCATATACATTGCTCCTGTCTCACCCATAGGACCATATACATTGCTCCTGTCTCACCAATAGGACCATATACATTACTTCTGTCTCACCCATAGGACCATATACATTACTTCTGTCTCACCCATAGGATCATATGCATTACTTCTGTCTCACCCATAGGATCATATACATTACTTCTGTCTCACCCATAGGATCATATACATTACTTCTGTCTCACCCATAGGATCATATACATTACTTCTGTCTCACCCATAGGACCATATACATTACTTCTGTCTCACCCATAGGATCATATACATTACTTCTGTCTCACCCATAGGATCATATACATTACTGCTGTCTCACCCATAGGACCATATACATTACTCCTGTCTCACCCATAGGACCATATACATTACTTCTGTCTCACCCATAGGACCATATACATTACTTCTGTCTCACCCATAGGACCATATACATTGCTCCTGTCTCACCCATAGGACCATATACATTGCTCCTGTCTCACCCATAGGACCATATACATTGCTCCTGTCTCACCCATAGGATCATATACATTGCTTCTGTCTCACCCATAGGACCATATACAATGCTTCTGTCTCACCCATAGGACCATATACATTGCTCCTGTCTCACCCATAGGACCATATACATTGCTCCTGTCTCACCCATAGGATCATATACATTACTCCTGTCTCACCCATAGGACCATATACATTACTTCTGTCTCACCCATAGGACCATATACATTGCTCCTGTCTCACCCATAGGACCATATACATTGCTCCTGTCTCACCCATAGGACCATATACATTACTTCTGTCTCACCCATAGGATCACATACATTACTTCTGTCTCACCCATAGGATCATATACATTACTTCTGTCTCACCCATAGGACCATATACATTACTTCTGTCTCACCCATAGGATCATATACATTGCTCCTGTCTCACCCATAGGACCATATACATTACTTCTGTCTCACCCATAGGATCATATACATTACTTCTGTCTCACCCATAGGATCATATACATTACTTCTGTCTCACCCATAGGATCATATGCATTACTTCTGTCTCACCCATAGGATCATATACATTACTTCTGTCTCACCCATAGGACCATATACATTGCTCCTGTCTCACCCATAGGACCATATACATTACTCCTGTCTCACAAATAGGACCATATACATTACTCTTGTCTCACCCATAGGACCATATACATTGCTCCTGTCTCACCCATAGGACCATATACATTGCTCCTGTCTCACCCATAGGATCATATACATTACTTCTGTCTCACCCATAGGATCATATACATTACTTCTGTCTCACCCATAGGACCATATACATTACTTCTGTCTCACCCATAGGACCATATAAATTGCTCCTGTCTCACCCATAGGACCATATACATTACTCCTGTCTCACCCATAGGACCATATACATTACTCATGTCTCACCCATAGGACCATATACATTACTCCTGTCTCACCCATAGGACCATATACATTGCTCCTGTCTCACCCATAGGACCATATACATTACTCCTGTCTCACCCATAGGACCATATACATTGCTCCTGTCTCACCCATAGGACCATATACATTGCTCCTGTCTCACCCATAGGACCATATACATTACTTCTGTCTCACCCATAGGACCATATACATTACTTCTGTCTCACCCATAGGACCATATACATTACATCTGTCTCACCCATAGGATCATATACATTACTTCTGTCTCACCCATAGGATCATATACATTACTTCTGTCTCACCCATAGGATCATATGCATTACTTCTGTCTCACCCATAGGATCATATGCATTACTTCTGTCTCACCCATAGGATCATATACATTACTTCTGTCTCACCCATAGGACCATATACATTACTTCTGTCTCACCCATAGGATCATATACATTACTGCTGTCTCACCCATAGGACCATATACATTACTCCTGTCTCACCCATAGGACCATATACATTACTTCTGTCTCACCCATAGGACCATATACATTACTTCTGTCTCACCCATAGGATCATATACATTGCTTCTGTCTCACCCATAGGATCATATACATTGCTCATGTCTCACCCATAGGATCATATACATTGCTTCTGTACTTCTGTCTCACCCATAGGACCATATACATTGCTCCTGTCTCACCCATAGGATCATATACATTACTGCTGTCTCACCCATAGGACCATATACATTACTGCTGTCTCACCCATAGGATCATATACATTACTGCTGTCTCACCCATAGGACCATATACATTACTGCTGTCTCACCCATAGGATCATATACATTGCTCCTGTCTCACCCATAGGACCATATACATTACTTCTGTCTCACCCATAGGACCATATACATTACTTCTGTCTCACCCATAGGACCATATACATTACTTCTGTCTCACCCATAGGACCATATACATTGCTCCTGTCTCACCCATAGGACCATATACATTACTTCTGTCTCACCCATAGGACCATATACATTACTTCTGTCTCACCCATAGGACCATATACATTACTTCTGTCTCACCCATAGGACCATATACATTACTTCTGTCTCACCCATAGGATCCTATACATTACTTCTGTCTCACCAATAGGATCCTATACATTACTTCTGTCTCACCCATAGGACCACATACATTACTTCTGTCACACCCATAGGACCACATACATTACTTCTGTCTCATCCATAGGACCCTATACATTACTTCTGTCACACCCATAGGACCCTATACATTACTTCTGTCTCACCCATAGGAAACTATACATTACTTCTGTCTCACCCATAGGACCCTATACATTACTTCTGTCTCACCCATAGGACCCTATACATTACTTCTGTCTCACCCATAGGACCCTATACATTACTTCTGTCTCACCCATAGGACCCTATACATTACTTCTGTCTCACCCATAGGACCCTATACATTACTCCTGTCTCACCCATAGGACCCTATACATTACTCCTGTCTCACCCATAGGACCCTATACATTACTCCTGTCTCACCCATAGGACCCTATACATTACTCCTGTCTCACCCATAGGACCCTATACATTACTCCTGTCTCACCCATAGGACCCTATACATTACTCCTGTCTCACCCATAGGACCCTATACATTGCTCCTGTCTCACCCATAGGACCCTATACATTGCTTCTGTCTCACCCATAGGACCCTATACATTGCTTCTGTCTCACCCATAGGACCCTATACATTGCTTCTGTCTCACCCATAGGACCCTATACATTGCTTCTGTCTCACCCATAGGACCCTATACATTGCTTCTGTCTCACCCATAGGACCCTATACATTGCTTCTGTCTCACCCATAGGACCATAGACATTGCTTCAGTCTCACCCATAGGACCATATACATTACTTCTGTCTCACCCATAGGATCATATACATTATTTCTGTCTCACCCATAGGACCATATACATTACTTCTGTCTCACCCATAGGACCATATACATTGCTCCTGTCTCACCCATAGGACCATATACATTGCTCCTGTCTCACCAATAGGACCATATACATTACTTCTGTCTCACCCATAGGACCATATACATTACTTCTGTCTCACCCATAGGATCATATGCATTACTTCTGTCTCACCCATAGGATCATATACATTACTTCTGTCTCACCCATAGGATCATATACATTACTTCTGTCTCACCCATAGGATCATATACATTACTTCTGTCTCACCCATAGGACCATATACATTACTTCTGTCTCACCCATAGGATCATATACATTACTTCTGTCTCACCCATAGGATCATATACATTACTGCTGTCTCACCCATAGGACCATATACATTACTCCTGTCTCACCCATAGGACCATATACATTACTTCTGTCTCACCCATAGGACCATATACATTACTTCTGTCTCACCCATAGGACCATATACATTGCTCCTGTCTCACCCATAGGACCATATACATTGCTCCTGTCTCACCCATAGGACCATATACATTGCTCCTGTCTCACCCATAGGATCATATACATTGCTTCTGTCTCACCCATAGGACCATATACAATGCTTCTGTCTCACCCATAGGACCATATACATTGCTCCTGTCTCACCCATAGGACCATATACATTGCTCCTGTCTCACCCATAGGATCATATACATTACTCCTGTCTCACCCATAGGACCATATACATTACTTCTGTCTCACCCATAGGACCATATACATTGCTCCTGTCTCACCCATAGGACCATATACATTGCTCCTGTCTCACCCATAGGACCATATACATTACTTCTGTCTCACCCATAGGATCACATACATTACTTCTGTCTCACCCATAGGATCATATACATTACTTCTGTCTCACCCATAGGACCATATACATTACTTCTGTCTCACCCATAGGATCATATACATTGCTCCTGTCTCACCCATAGGACCATATACATTACTTCTGTCTCACCCATAGGATCATATACATTACTTCTGTCTCACCCATAGGATCATATACATTACTTCTGTCTCACCCATAGGATCATATGCATTACTTCTGTCTCACCCATAGGATCATATACATTACTTCTGTCTCACCCATAGGACCATATACATTGCTCCTGTCTCACCCATAGGACCATATACATTACTCCTGTCTCACAAATAGGACCATAAACATTACTCTTGTCTCACCCATAGGACCATATACATTGCTCCTGTCTCACCCATAGGACCATATACATTGCTCCTGTCTCACCCATAGGATCATATACATTACTTCTGTCTCACCCATAGGATCATATACATTACTTCTGTCTCACCCATAGGACCATATACATTACTTCTGTCTCACCCATAGGACCATATACATTGCTCCTGTCTCACCCATAGGACCATATACATTACTCCTGTCTCACCCATAGGACCATATACATTACTCATGTCTCACCCATAGGACCATATACATTACTCCTGTCTCACCCATAGGACCATATACATTGCTCCTGTCTCACCCATAGGACCATATACATTACTCCTGTCTCACCCATAGGACCATATACATTGCTCCTGTCTCACCCATAGGACCATATACATTGCTCCTGTCTCACCCATAGGACCATATACATTACTTCTGTCTCACCCATAGGACCATATACATTACTTCTGTCTCACCCATAGGACCATATACATTACATCTGTCTCACCCATAGGATCATATACATTACTTCTGTCTCACCCATAGGATCATATACATTACTTCTGTCTCACCCATAGGATCATATGCATTACTTCTGTCTCACCCATAGGATCATATGCATTACTTCTGTCTCACCCATAGGATCATATACATTACTTCTGTCTCACCCATAGGACCATATACATTACTTCTGTCTCACCCATAGGATCATATACATTACTGCTGTCTCACCCATAGGACCATATACATTACTCCTGTCTCACCCATAGGACCATATACATTACTTCTGTCTCACCCATAGGACCATATACATTACTTCTGTCTCACCCATAGGATCATATACATTGCTTCTGTCTCACCCATAGGATCATATACATTGCTCATGTCTCACCCATAGGATCATATACATTGCTTCTGTACTTCTGTCTCACCCATAGGACCATATACATTGCTCCTGTCTCACCCATAGGATCATATACATTACTGCTGTCTCACCCATAGGACCATATACATTACTGCTGTCTCACCCATAGGATCATATACATTACTGCTGTCTCACCCATAGGACCATATACATTACTGCTGTCTCACCCATAGGATCATATACATTGCTCCTGTCTCACCCATAGGACCATATACATTACTTCTGTCTCACCCATAGGACCATATACATTACTTCTGTCTCACCCATAGGACCATATACATTACTTCTGTCTCACCCATAGGACCATATACATTGCTCCTGTCTCACCCATAGGACCATATACATTACTTCTGTCTCACCCATAGGACCATATACATTACTTATGTCTCACCCATAGGACCATATACATTACTTCTGTCTCACCCATAGGACCATATACATTACTTCTGTCTCACCCATAGGATCCTATACATTACTTCTGTCTCACCAATAGGATCCTATACATTACTTCTGTCTCACCCATAGGACCACATACATTACTTCTGTCACACCCATAGGACCACATACATTACTTCTGTCTCATCCATAGGACCCTATGCATTACTTCTGTCACACCCATAGGACCCTATACATTACTTCTGTCTCACCCATAGGAAACTATACATTACTTCTGTCTCACCCATAGGACCCTATACATTACTTCTGTCTCACCCATAGGACCCTATACATTACTTCTGTCTCACCCATAGGACCCTATACATTACTTCTGTCTCACCCATAGGACCCTATACATTACTTCTGTCTCACCCATAGGACCCTATACATTACTCCTGTCTCACCCATAGGACCCTATACATTACTCCTGTCTCACCCATAGGACCCTATACATTACTCCTGTCTCACCCATAGGACCCTATACATTACTCCTGTCTCACCCATAGGACCCTATACATTACTCCTGTCTCACCCATAGGACCCTATACATTACTCCTGTCTCACCCATAGGACCCTATACATTGCTCCTGTCTCACCCATAGGACCCTATACATTGCTTCTGTCTCACCCATAGGACCCTATACATTGCTTCTGTCTCACCCATAGGACCCTATACATTGCTTCTGTCTCACCCATAGGACCCTATACATTGCTTCTGTCTCACCCATAGGACCCTATACATTGCTTCTGTCTCACCCATAGGACCCTATACATTGCTTCTGTCTCACCCATAGGACCATAGACATTGCTTCAGTCTCACCCATAGGACCATAGACATTGCTTCTGTCTCACCCATAGGACCATAGACATTGCTTCTGTCTCACCCATAGGACCATAGACATTACTCCTGTCTCACCCATAGGACCATAGACATTACTCCTGTCTCACCCATAGGACCATAGACATTGCTTCTGTCTCACCCATAGGACCATAGACATTGCTTCTGTCTCACCCATAGGACCATAGACATTGCTTCTGTCTCACCCATAGGACCATAGACATTGCTTCTGTCTCACCCATAGGACCATAGACATTGCTTCTGTCTCACCCATAGGACCATAGACATTGCTTCTGTCTCACCCATAGGACCATAGACATTGCTTCTGTCTCACCCATAGGACCATATACATTGCTTCTGTCTCACCCATAGGACCATATACATTGCTTCTGTCTCACCCATAGGACCATATACATTACTTCTGTCTCACCCATAGGACCATATACATTACTTCTGTCTCACCCATAGGACCATATACATTACTTCTGTCTCACCCATAGGATCATATACATTACTTCTGTCTCACCCATAGGATCATATACATTGCTCCTGTCTCACCCATAGGATCATATACATTGCTGCTGTCTCACCCATAGGACCATATACATTGCTGCTGTCTCACCCATAGGACCATATACATTGCTGCTGTCTCACCCATAGGACCATATACATTGCTGCTGTCTCACCCATAGGACCATATACATTGCTGCTGTCTCACCAATAGGACCATATACATTGCTGCTGTCTCACCCATAGGACCATATACATTACTGCTGTCTCACCCATAGGACCATAGACATTACTTCTGTCTCACCCATAGGACCATAGACATTACTTCTGTCTCACCCATAGGATCATAGACATTACTTCTGTCTCACCCATAGGATCATAGACATTACTTCTGTCTCACCCATAGGACCATAGACATTGCTCCAGTCTCACCCATAGGACCATAGACATTACTCCAGTCTCACCCATAGGACCATATATATTACTTCTGTCTCACCCATAGGACCATATACATTACTTCTGTCTCACCCATAGGACCATATACATTACTCCTGTCTCACCCATAGGACTATATACATTACTCCTGTCTCACCCATAGGACCATATACATTACTCCTGTCTCACCCATAGGATCATATACATTACTACTGTCTCACCCATAGGATCATATACATTACTTCTGTCTCACCCATAGGATCATATACATTACTTCTGTCTCACCCATAGGATCATATACATTACTTCTGTCTCACCCATAGGACCATATACATTACTCCTGTCTCACCCATAGGATCATATACATTACTCCTGTCTCACCCATAGGATCATATACATTGCTCCTGTCTCACCCATAGGATCATATACATTGCTCCTGTCTCACCCATAGGACCATATACATTGCTCCTGTCTCACCCATAGGATCATATACATTGCTCCTGTCTCACCCATAGGACCATATACATTACTGCTGTCTCACCCATAGGACCATATACATTACTCCTGTCTCACCCATAGGACCATAACCATTACTCCTGTCTCACCCATAGGACCATATACATTGCTCCTGTCTCACCCATAGGACCATATACATTGCTCCTGTCTCACCCATAGGACCATATACATTGCTCCTGTCTCACCCATAGGACCATATACATTGCTCCTGTCTCACCCATAGGACCATATACATTGCTCCTGTCTCACCCATAGGACCATATACATTGCTCCTGTCTCACCCATAGGACCATATACATTGCTCCTGTCTCACCCATAGGACCATATACATTACTTCTGTCTCACCCATAGGATCATATACATTACTTCTGTCTCACCCATAGGACCATATACATTACTCCTGTCTCACCCATAGGACCATATACATTACTCCTGTCTCACCCATAGGATCATATACATTACTCCTGTCTCACCCATAGGATCATATACATTACTTCTGTCTCACCCATAGGATCATATACATTACTTCTGTCTCACCCATAGGATCATATACATTACTTCTGTCTCACCCATAGGACCATATACATTACTCCTGTCTCACCCATAGGATCATATACATTACTCCTGTCTCACCCATAGGATCATATACATTACTCCTGTCTCACCCATAGGATCATATACATTGCTCCTGTCTCACCCATAGGACCATATACATTGCTCCTGTCTCACCCATAGGATCATATACATTGCTCCTGTCTCACCCATAGGACCATATACATTACTGCTGTCTCACCCATAGGACCATATACATTACTCCTGTCTCACCCATAGGACCATAACCATTACTCCTGTCTCACCCATAGGACCATATACATTGCTCCTGTCTCACCCATAGGACCATATACATTGCTCCTGTCTCACCCATAGGACCATATACATTGCTCCTGTCTCACCCATAGGACCATATACATTGCTCCTGTCTCACCCATAGGACCATATACATTGCTCCTGTCTCACCCATAGGACCATATACATTGCTCCTGTCTCACCCATAGGACCATATACATTGCTCCTGTCTCACCCATAGGACCATATACATTGCTCCTGTCTCACCCATAGGACCATATACATTACTTCTGTCTCACCCATAGGATCATATACATTACTTCTGTCTCACCCATAGGATCATATACATTACTTCTGTCTCACCCATAGGACCATATACATTACTTCTGTCTCACCCATAGGACCATATACATTACTTCTGTCTCACCCATAGGACCATATACATTACTTCTGTCTCACCCATAGGACCTATACATTACTTCTGTCTCACCCATAGGATCCTATACATTACTTCTGTCTCACCCATAGGACCCTATACATTACTTCTGTCTCACCCATAGGACCCTATACATTACTCCTGTCTCACCCATAGGATCATATACATTGCTCCTGTCTCACCCATAGGATCATATACATTTCTCCTGTCTCACCCATAGGATCATATACATTGCTCCTGTCTCACCCATAGGATCATATACATTGCTCCTGTCTCACCCATAGGACCATATACATTGCTCCTGTCTCACCCATAGGACCATATACATTGCTCCTGTCTCACCCATAGGACCATATACATTGCTCCTGTCTCACCCATAGGACCATATACATTGCTCCTGTCTCACCCATAGGACCATATACATTGCTCCTGTCTCACCCATAGGACCATATACATTGCTCCTGTCTCACCCATAGGACCATATACATTGCTCCTGTCTCACCCATAGGACCATATACATTGCTCCTGTCTCACCGATAGGATCATATACATTGCTCCTGTCTCACCCATAGGATCATATACATTGCTCCTGTCTCACCCATAGGATCATATACATTGCTCCTGTCTCACCCATAGGACCATATACATTGCTCCTGTCTCACCCATAGGACCATATACATTGCTCCTGTCTCACCCATAGGACCATATACATTGCTCCTGTCTCACCCATAGGATCATATACATTGCTTCTGTCTCACCCATAGGACCATATACATTGCTTCTGTCTCACCCATAGGACCATATACATTGCTCCTGTCTCACCCATAGGACCATATACATTGCTCCTGTCTCACCCATAGGACCATATACATTGCTCCTGTCTCACCCATAGGACCATATACATTACTCCTGTCTCACCCATAGGACCATATACATTGCTCCTGTCTCACCCATAGGACCATATACAGTGCCTCTGTCTCACCCATAGGACCATATACATTGCCTCTGTCTCACCCATAGGACCATATACATTGCCTCTGTCTCACCCATAGGACCATATACATTACTGCTGTCTCACCCATAGGACCATATACATTACTGCTGTCTCACCCATAGGACCATATACATTACTGCTGTCTCACCCATAGGACCATATACATTACTGCTGTCTCACCCATAGGACCATATACATTACTGCTGTCTCACCCATAGGACCATATACATTACTGCTGTCTCACCCATAGGACCATATACAATACTTCTGTCTCACCCATAGGACCATATACAATACTTCTGTCTCACCCATAGGACCATATACATTGCTTCTGTCTCACCCATAGGACCATATACATTGCTTCTGTCGCACCCATAGGATCATATACATTGCTCCTGTCGCACCATTAGGATCATATACATTGCTCCTGTCGCACCATTAGGACCATATACATTGCTTCTGTCTCACCCATAGGACCATATACAATACTTCTGTCTCAACCATAGGACCATATACATTACTGCTGTCTCACCCATAGGACCATACACATTACTGCTGTCTCACCCATAGGACCATATACATTACTGCTGTCTCACCCATAGGACCATATACATTACTGCTGTCTCACCCATAGGACCATATACATTACTGCTGTCTCACCCATAGGACCATATACATTACTGCTGTCTCACCCATAGGACCATATACATTACTGCTGTCTCACCCATAGGACCATATACATTACTGCTGTCTCACCCATAGGACCATATACATTACTGCTGTCTCACCCATAGGACCATATACATTACTGCTGTCTCACCCATAGGACCATATACATTACTTCTGTCTCACCCATAGGACCATATACATTACTGCTGTCTCACCCATAGGACCATATACATTACTGCTGTCTCACCCATAGGACCATATACATTACTGCTGTCTCACCCATAGGACCATATACATTACTGCTGTCTCACCCATAGGACCATATACATTACTGCTGTCTCACCCATAGGACCATATACATTACTGCTGTCTCACCCATAGGACCATATACATTACTGCTGTCTCAATCATAGGACCATATACATTACTGCTGTCTCAATCATAGGACCATATACATTACTTCTGTCTCAATCATAGGACCATATACATTACTTCTGTCTCACCCATAGGACCATATACATTACTGCTGTCTCACCCATAGGTCCATATACATTACTGCTCTCTCACCCATAGGTCCATATACATTACTGCTGTCTCACCCATAGGACCATATACATTGCTCCTGTCACACCCATAGGACCATATACATTGCTCCTGTCTCACCCATAGGACCATATACATTGCTCCTGTCTCACCCATAGGACCATATACATTGCTCCTGTCTCACCCATAGGATCATATACATTGCTCCTGTCTCACCCATAGAATCATATACATTGCTTCTGTCTCACCCATAGGACCATATACATTGCTTCTGTCTCACCCATAGGACCATATACATTGCTTCTGTCTCACCCATAGGACCATATACATTGCTTCTGTCTCACCCATAGGACCATATACATTACTGCTGTCTCACCCATAGGACCATATACATTACTGCTGTCTCACCCATAGGACCATATACATTACTGCTGTCTCAATCATAGGACCATATACATTACTGCTGTCTCAATCACAGGACCATATACATTACTGCTGTCTCAATCATAGGACCATATACATTACTGCTGTCTCACCCATAGGACCATATACATTACTGCTGTCTCACCCATAGGGCCATATACATTACTGCTGTCTCACCCATAGGGCCATATACATTACTGCTGTCTCACCCATAGGACCATATACATTACTGCTGTCTCACCCATAGGACCATATACATTACTGCTGTCTCAATCATAGGACCATATACATTACTGCTGTCTCAATCATAGGACCATATACATTACTGCTGTCTCAATCATAGGACCATATACATTACTGCTGTCTCACCCATAGGACCATATACATTACTGCTGTCTCACCCATAGGACCATATACATTACTGCTGTCTCACCCATAGGACCATATACATTACTGCTGTCTCACCCATAGGACCATATACATTACTGCTGTCTCAATCATAGGACCATATACATTACTGCTGTCTCAATCATAGGACCATATACATTACTTCTGTCTCAATCATAGGACCATATACATTACTGCTGTCTCACCCATAGGACCATATACATTACTGCTGTCTCACCCATAGGTCCATATACATTACTGCTGTCTCACCCATAGGTCCATATACATTACTGCTGTCTCACCCATAGGACCATATACATTGCTCCTGTCACACCCATAGGACCATATACATTGCTCCTGTCTCACCCATAGGACCATATACATTGCTCCTGTCTCACCCATAGGACCATATACATTGCTCCTGTCTCACCCATAGGATCATATACATTGGTCCTTTCTCACCCATAGGATCATATACATTGCTTCTGTCTCACCCATAGGACCATATACATTGCTTCTGTCTCACCCATAGGACCATATACATTGCTTCTGTCTCACCCATAGGACCATATACATTGCTTCTGTCTCACCCATAGGACCATATACATTACTGCTGTCTCACCCATAGGACCATATACATTACTGCTGTCTCACCCATAGGACCATATACATTACTGCTGCCTCACCCATAGGACCATATACATTACTGCTGTCTCAATCATAGGACCAGATACATTACTGCTGTCTCAATCATAGGACCATATACATTACTGCTGTCTCAATCATAGGACCATATACATTACTGCTGTCTCACCCATAGGACCATATACATTACTGCTGTCTCACCCATAGGGTCATATACATTACTGCTGTCTCACCCATAGGGTCATATACATTACTGCTGTCTCACCCATAGGGCCATATACATTACTGCTGTCTCACCCATAGGACCATATACATTACGTCTGTCTCACCCATAGGACCATATACATTACTGCTGTCTCACCCATAGGACCATATACATTACTGCTGTCTCACCCATAGGACCATATACATTACTGCTGTCTCAATCATAGGACCATATATATTACTGCTGTCTCACCCATAGGACCATATACATTACTGCTGTCTCACCCATAGGACCATATACATTACTGCTGTCTCACCCATAGGATCATATACATTACTGCTGTCTCACCCATAGGACCATATACATTACTTCTGTCGCACCCATAGGATCATATACATTACTTCTGTCGCACCCATAGGATCATATACATTACTTCTGTCGCACCCATAGGATCATATACATTGCTCCTGTCGCACCCATAGGATCATATACATTGCTCCTGTCTCACCCATAGGACCATATACAATACTTCTGTCTCACCCATAGGACCATATACAATACTTCTGTCTCACCCATAGGACCATATACATTACTGCTGTCTCACCCATAGGACCATATACATTACTGCTGTCTCACCCATAGGACCATATACATTACTGCTGTCTCACCCATAGGACCATATACATTACTTCTGTCTCACCCATAGGACCATATACATTACTTCTGTCTCACCCATAGGACCATATACATTACTGCTGTCTCACCCATAGGACCATATACATTACTGCTGTCTCACCCATAGGTCCATATACATTACTGCTGTCTCACCCATAGGACCATATACATTACTGCTGTCTCACCCATAGGACCATATACATTACTTCTGTCTCACCCATAGGACCATATACATTACTTCTGTCTCACCCATAGGACCATATACATTACTGCTGTCTCACCCATAGGACCATATACATTACTGCTGTCTCACCCATAGGACCATATACATTACTGCTGTCTCAATCATAGGACCATATACATTACTGCTGTCTCAATCATAGGACCATATACATTACTGCTGTCTCACCCATAGGACCATATACATTACTGCTGTCTCACCCATAGGACCATATACATTACTGCTGTCTCACCCATAAGTCCATATACATTACTGCTGTCTTACCCATAGGTCCATATACATTACTGCTGTCTCACCCATAGGACCATATACATTACTACTGTCTCACCCATAGGACCATATACATTGCTCCCGTCTCGCCCATAGGACCATATACATTGCTCCTGTCTCACCCATAGGACCATATACATTGCTCCTGTCTCACCCATAGGATCATATACATTGCTCCTGTCTCACCCATAGGATCATATACATTGCTCCTGTCTCACCCATAGGACCATATACATTGCTCCTGTCTCACCCATAGGACCATATACATTGCTTCTGTCTCACCCATAGGACCATATACATTACTTCTGTCTCACCCATAGGACCATATACATTACTTCTGTCTCACCCATAGGACCATATACATTACTTCTGTCGCACCCATAGGACCATATACATTACTTCTGTCGCACCCATAGGACCATATACATTACTGCTGTCTCACCCATAGGACCATATACATTACTGCTGTCTCAATCATAGGACCATATACATTACTGCTGTCTCAATCATAGGACCATATACATTACTGCTGTCTCACCCATAGGACCATATACATTACTGCTGTCTCACCCATAGGACCATATACATTACTGCTGTCTCACCCATAGGACCATATACATTACTGCTGTCTCACCCATAGGGCCATATACATTACTGCTGTCTCACCCATAGGACCATATACATTACTGCTGTCTCAATCATAGGACCATATACATTACTGCTGTCTCAATCATAGGACCATATACATTACTTCTGTCTCAATCATAGGACCATATACATTACTGCTGTCTCACCCATAGGACCATATACATTACTGTTGTCTCACCCATAGGTCCATATACATTACTGCTGTCTCACCCATAGGTCCATATACATTACTGCTGTCTCACCCATAGGACCATATACATTGCTCCTGTCACACCCATAGGACCATATACATTGCTCCTGTCTCACCCATAGGACCATATACATTGCTCCTGTCTCACCCATAGGACCATATACATTGCTCCTGTCTCACCCATAGGATCATATACATTTCTCCTTTCTCACCCATAGGATCATATACATTGCTTCTGTCTCACCCATAGGACCATATACATTGCTTCTGTCTCACCCATAGGACCATATACATTGCTTCTGTCTCACCCATAGGACCATATACATTGCTTCTGTCTCACCCATAGGACCATATACATTGCTTCTGTCTCACCCATAGGACCATATACATTACTGCTGTCTCACCCATAGGACCATATACATTACTGCTGTCTCACCCATAGGACCATATACATTACTGCTGTCTCAATCATAGGACCATATACATTACTGCTGTCTCAATCATAGGACCATATACATTACTGCTGTCTCACCCATAGGACCATATACATTACTGCTGTCAAACCCATAGGACCATATACATTACTGCTGTCTCACCCATAGGGCCATATACATTACTGCTGTCTCACCCATAGGGCCATATACATTACTGCTGTCTCACCCATAGGGCCATATACATTACTGCTGTCTCACCCATAGGACCATATACATTACTTCTGTCTCACCCATAGGACCATATACATTACGTCTGTCTCACCCATAGGACCATATACATTACTGCTGTCTCACCCATAGGACCATATACATTACTGCTGTCTCACCCATAGGACCATATACATTACTGCTGTCTCAATCATAGGACCATATATATTACTGCTGTCTCACCCATAGGACCATATACATTACTGCTGTCTCACCCATAGGACCATATACATTACTGCTGTCTCACCCATAGGATCATATACATTAATTCTGTCTCACCCATAGGACCATATACATTACTTCTGTCTCACCCATAGGACCATATACATTACTTCTGTCGCACCCATAGGATCATATACATTACTTCTGTCGCACCCATAGGATCATATACATTACTCCTGTCGCACCCATAGGACCATATACATTGCTCCTGTCTCACCCATAGGACCATATACATTGCTCCTGTCTCACCCATAGGACCATATACAATACTTCTGTCTCACCCATAGGACCATATACATTACTGCTGTCTCACCCATAGGACCATATACATTACTGCTGTCTCACCCATAGGACCATATACATTACTGCTGTCTCACCCATAGGACCATATACATTACTGCTGTCTCACCCATAGGACCATATACATTACTGCTGTCTCACCCATAGGACCATATACATTACTTCTGTCTCACCCATAGGACCATATACATTACTGCTGTCTCACCCATAGGACCATATACATTACTGCTGTCTCACCCATAGGACCATATACATTACTGCTGTCTCACCCATAGGACCATATACATTACTTCTGTCTCACCCATAGGACCATATACATTACTTCTGTCTCACCCATAGGACCATATACATTACTTCTGTCTCACCCATAGGACCATATACATTACTGCTGTCTCACCCATAGGACCATATACATTACTGCTGTCTCAATCATAGGACCATATACATTACTGCTGTCTCAATCATACTACCATATACATTACTGCTGTCTCACCCATAGGACCATATACATTACTGCTGTCTCACCCATAGGACCATATACATTACTGCTGTCTCACCCATAGGTCCATATACATTACTGCTGTCTTACCCATAGGTCCATATACATTACTGCTGTCTCACCCATAGGACCATATACATTGCTCCTGTCTCACCCATAGGACCATATACATTGCTCCTGTCTCACCCATAGGACCATATACATTGCTCCTGTCTCACCCATAGGATCATATACATTGCTCCTGTCTCACCCATAGGATCATATACATTGCTCCTGTCTCACCCATAGGACCATATACATTGCTCCTGTCTCACCCATAGGACCATATACATTGCTTCTGTCTCACCCATAGGACCATATACATTGCTTCTGTCTCACCCATAGGAACATATACATTGCTTCTGTCTCACCCATAGGACCATATACATTACTTCTGTCTCACCCATAGGACCATATACATTACTTCTGTCTCACCCATAGGACCATATACATTACTCCTGTCGCACCCATAGGATCATATACATTGCTCCTGTCTCACCCATAGGATCATATACATTGCTCCTGTCTCACCCATAGGACCATATACATTGCTCCTGTCTCACCCATAGGACCATATACATTGCTTCTGTCTCACCCATAGGACCATATACATTGCTTCTGTCTCACCCATAGGACCATATACATTGCTTCTGTCTCACCCATAGGACCATATACATTACTGCTGTCTCACCCATAGGACCATATACATTACTGCTGTCTCACCCATAGGACCATATACATTACTGCTGTCTCACCCATAGGACCATATACATTACTTCTGTCTCAATCATAGGACCATATACATTTCTGCTGTCTCAATCATAGGACCATAGACATTGCTCCAGTCTCCCCATAGGACCCTAGACATTGCTTCTCTCTCACCCATAGGACCCTAGACATTGCTTCTGTCTCACCCATAGGACCCTAGACATTGCTTCTGTCTCACCCATAGGACCCTAGACATTGCTTCTGTCTCACCCATAGGACCCTATACATTACTCCTGTCTCACCCATAGGACCCTATACATTACTCCTGTCTCACCCATAGGACCCTATACATTACTCCTGTCTCACCCATAGGACCATATACATTACTTCTGTCTCACCCATAGGATCATATACATTACTTCTGTCTCACCCATAGGATCATATACATTACTTCTGTCTCACCCATAGGATCATATACATTACTTCTGTCTCACCCATAGGATCATATACATTGCTTCTGTCTCACCCATAGGATCATATACATTGCTCCTGTCTCACCCATAGGACCATATACATTGCTCCTGTCTCACCCATAGGACCATATACATTACTTCTGTCTCACCCATAGGACCATGTACATTACTTCTGTCTCACCCATAGGACCATATACATTACTTCTGTCTCACCCATAGGACCATATACATTGCTACTGTCTCAACCATAGGACCATATACACTGCTCCTGTCTCACCCATAGGACCATATACATTGCTCCTGTCTCACCCATAGGACCATATACATTGCTCCTGTCTCAGCCATAGGACCATATACATTACTGCTGTCTCACCCATAGGACCATATACATTGCTGCTGTCTCACTCATAGGACCATATACATTGCTCCTGTCTCACCCATAGGACCATATACATTACTTCTGTCTCACCCATAGGACCATATACATTACTTCTGTCTCACCCATAGGACCATATACATTACTGCTGTCTCACCCATAGGATCATATACATTACTGCTGTCTCACCCATAGGACCATATACAATGCTCCTGTCTCACCCATAGGACCATATACATTGCTTCTGTCTCACCCATAGGACCATATACATTGCTTCTGTCTCACCCATAGGACCATATACATTACTTCTGTCTCACCCATAGGATCATATACATTGCTTCTGTCTCACCCATAGGACCATATACATTGCTTCTGTCTCACCCATAGGATCATATACATTACTTCTGTCTCACCCATAGGATCATATACATTGCTGCTGTCTCACCCATAGGACCATATACATTACTCCTGTCTCACCCATAGGACCATATACATTACTCCTGTCTCACCCATAGGACCATATACATTGCTCCTGTCTCACCCATAGGACCATATACTTTGCTCCTGTCTCACCCATAGGACCATATACATTACTTCTGTCTCACCCATAGGATCATATGCAGTACTTCTGTCTCACCCATAGGATCATATGCATTACTTCTGTCTCACCCATAGGATCATATACATTACTTCTGTCTCACCCATAGGACCATATACATTACTTCTGTCTCACCCATAGGATCATATACATTACTTCTGTCTCACCCATAGGATCATATACATTACTTCTGTCTCACCCATAGGATCATATACATTACTTCTGTCTCACCCATAGGATCATATACATTACTCCTGTCTCACCCATAGGACCATATACATTACTCCTGTGTCACCCATAGGACCATATACATTGTTTCTGTGTCACCCATAGGACCATATACATTGTTCCTGTCTCACCCATAGGACCATATACATTGCTTCTGTCTCACCCATAGGACCATATACATTGCTTCTGTCTCACCCATAGGACCATATACATTACTCCTGTCTCACCCATAGGACCATATACATTACTCCTGTCTCACCCATAGGACCATATACATTGCTCCTGTCTCACCCATAGGACCATATACATTGCTTCTGTCTCACCCATAGGACCATATACATTGCTCCTGTCTCACCCATAGGACCATATACATTGCTCCTGTCTCACTCATAGGATCATATACATTGCTTCTGTCTCACCCATAGGATCATATACATTACTTCTCTCTCACCCATAGGACCATATACATTACTTCTCTCTCACCCATAGGATCATATACATTACTTCTCTCTCACCCATAGGACCATATACATTACTTCTGTCTCACCCATAGGACCATATACATTGCTCCTGTCTCACCCATAGGACCATATACATTGCTCCTGTCTCACCCATAGGACCATATACATTGCTCCTGTCTCACCCATAGGACCATATACATTACTTCTGTCTCAGCCATAGGATCATATACATTACTTCTGTCTCACCCATAGGATCATATACATTACTCCTGTCTCACCCATAGGATCATATACATTGCTCCTGTCTCAGCCATAGGACCATATACATTGCTCCTGTCTCACCCATAGGACCATATACATTGCTCCTGTCTCACCCATAGGACCATATACATTGCTCCTGTCTCACCCATAGGACCATATACATTGCTCCTGTCTCACCCATAGGACCATATACATTGCTCCTGTCTCACCCATAGGATCATATACATTGCTTCTGTCTCACCCATAGGACCATATACATTGCTCCTGTCTCACCCATAGGATCATATACATTGCTTCTGTCTCACCCATAGGACCATATACATTGCTTCTGTCTCACCCATAGGACCATATACATTGCTTCTGTCTCACCCATAGGATCATATACATTGCTTCTGTCTCACCCATAGGATCATATACATTACTTCTGTCTCATCCATAGGATCATATACATTACTTCTGTCTCACCCATAGGATCATATACATTACTTCTGTCTCACCCATAGGACCATATACATTACTTCTGTCTCACCCATAGGATCATATACATTACTTCTGTCTCACCCATAGGACCATATACATTACTTCTGTCTCACCCATAGGACCATATACATTACTTCTGTCACACCCATAGGACCATATACATTACTTCTGTCTCAACCATAGGATCATATACATTACTTCTGTCTCACCCATAGGACCATATACATTACTTCTGTCTCACCCATAGGACCATATACATTACTTCTGTCTCACCCATAGGACCATATACTTTACTTCTGTCTCACCCATAGGACCATATACATTGCTCCTGTCTCACCCATAGGACCATATACATTGCTCCTCTCTCACCCATAGGACCATATACATTGCTCCTGTCTCACCCATAGGACCATATACATTACTTCTGTCTCACCCATAGGATCATATACATTACTTCTGTCTCACCCATAGGATCATATGCATTACTTCTGTCTCACCCATAGGACCATATACATTACTTCTGTCTCACCCATAGGACCATATACATTACTTCTGACTCACCCATAGGACCATATGCATTACTTCTGTCTCACCCATAGGACCATATGCATTACTTCTGTCTCACCCATAGGACCATATGCATTACTCCTGTCTCACCCATAGGACCATATGCATTACTCCTGTCTCACCCATAAGACCATATACATTACTCCTGTCTCACCCATAGGACCATATACATTACTCCTGTCTCACCCATAGGACCATATACATTACTCCTGTCTCACCCATAGGACCATATACATTACTCCTGTCTCACCCATAGGACCATATACATTACTCCTGTCTCACCCATAGGACCATATACATTGCTTCTGTCTCACCCATAGGACCATATACATTGCTTCTGTCTCACCCATAGGACCATATACATTGCTCCTGTCTCACCCATAGGACCATATACATTGCTCCTGTCTCACCCATAGGACCATATACATTACTTCTGTCTCACCCATAGGACCATATACATTACTTCTGTCTCACCCATAGGACCATATACATTACTTCTGTCTCACCCATAGGACCATATACATTACTTCTGTCTCACCCATAGGACCATATACATTACTTCTGTCTCACCCATAGGACCATATACATTGCTCCTGTCTCACCCATAGGACCATATACATTACGTCTGTCTCACCCATAGGACCATATACATTACTTCTGTCTCACCCATAGGACCATATACATTACTTCTGTCTCACCCATAGGACCATATACATTACTTCTGTCTCACCCATAGGATCATATGCATTACTTCTGTCTCACCCATAGGATCATATGCATTACTTCTGTCTCACCCATAGGATCATATGCAGTACTTCTGTCTCACCCATAGGATCATATGCATTACTTCTGTCTCACCCATAGGATCATATGCATTACTTCTGTCTCACCCATAGGACCATATGCATTACTTCTGTCTCACCCATAGGATCATATACATTACTTCTGTCTCACCCATAGGACCATATACATTACTCCTGTCTCACCCATAGGACCATATACATTACTTCTGTGTCACCCATAGGACCATATACATTGTTCCTGTCTCACCCATAGGACCATATACATTGCTTCTGTCTCACCCATAGGACCATATACATTGCTTCTGTCTCACCCATAGGACCATATACATTGCTTCTGTCTCACCCATAGGACCATATACATTGCTTCTGTCTCACCCATAGGACCATATACATTGCTCCTGTCTCACCCATAGGATCATATACATTACTGCTGTCTCACCCATAGGATCATATACTTTGCTGCTGTCTCACCCATAGGACCATATACATTGCTGCTGTCTCACCCATAGGACCATATACATTACTCCTGTCTCACCCATAGGACCATATACATTGCTCCTGTCTCACCCATAGGACCATATACATTGCTCCTGTCTCACCCATAGGACCATATACATTACTTCTGTCTCACCCATAGGACCATATACATTGCTCCTGTCTCACCCATAGGACCATATACATTGCTCCTGTCTCACCCATAGGATCATATACATTACTTCTGTCTCACCCATAGGATCATATACATTACTTCTGTCTCACCCATAGGATCATATACATTACTTCTGTCTCACCCATAGGACCATATACATTACTTCTGTCTCACCCATAGGATCATATACATTGCTCCTGTCTCACCCATAGGACCATATACATTACTACTGTCTCACCCATAGGACCATATACATTACTTCTGTCTCACCCATAGGATCATATACATTACTTCTGTCTCACCCATAGGACCATATACATTACTCCTGTCTCACCCATAGGACCATATACATTACTTCTGTGTCACCCATAGGACCATATACATTGTTCCTGTCTCACCCATAGGACCATATACATTGCTTCTGTCTCACCCATAGGACCATATACATTGCTTCTGTCTCACCCATAGGACCATATACATTGCTTCTGTCTCACCCATAGGACCATATACATTGCTTCTGTCTCACCCATAGGACCATATACATTGCTCCTGTCTCACCCATAGGATCATATACATTACTGCTGTCTCACCCATAGGATCATATACATTGCTGCTGTCTCACCCATAGGACCATATACATTGCTGCTGTCTCACCCATAGGACCATATACATTACTCCTGTCTCACCCATAGGACCATATACATTGCTCCTGTCTCACCCATAGGACCATATACATTGCTCCTGTCTCACCCATAGGACCATATACATTACTTCTGTCTCACCCATAGGACCATATACATTGCTCCTGTCTCACCCATAGGACCATATACATTGCTCCTGTCTCACCCATAGGATCATATACATTACTTCTGTCTCACCCATAGGATCATATACATTACTTCTGTCTCACCCATAGGATCATATACATTACTTCTGTCTCACCCATAGGACCATATACATTACTTCTGTCTCACCCATAGGATCATATACATTGCTCCTGTCTCACCCATAGGACCATATACATTACTTCTGTCTCACCCATAGGACCATATACATTACTTCTGTCTCACCCATAGGATCATATGCATTACTTCTGTCTCACCCATAGGATCATATGCATTACTTCTGTCTCACCCATAGGATCATATGCATTACTTCTGTCTGACCCATAGGATCATATACATTACTTCTGTCTCACCCATAGGATCATATACATTACTTCTGTCTCACCCATAGGACCATATACATTACTTCTGTCTCACCCATAGGATCATATACATTACTTCTGTCTCACCCATAGGATCATATACATTACTACTGTCTCACCCATAGGACCATATACATTACTCCTGTCTCACCCATAGGACCATATACATTACTTCTGTCTCACCCATAGGACCATATACATTGCTCCTGTCTCACCCATAGGACCATATACATTGCTTCTGTCTCACCCATAGGATCATATACATTGCTTCTGTCTCACCCATAGGACCATATACATTGCTTCTGTCTCACCCATAGGACCATATACATTGCTTCTGTCTCACCCATAGGATCATATACATTACTGCTGTCTCACCCATAGGATCATATACATTGCTGCTGTCTCACCCATAGCACCATATACATTACTCCTGTCTCACCCATAGGACCATATACATTACTCCTGTCTCACCCATAGGACCATATACATTGCTCCTGTCTCACCCATAGGACCATATACATTGCTCCTGTCTCACCCATAGGACCATATACATTACTTCTGTCTCACCCATAGGATCATATGCAGTACTTCTGTCTCACCCATAGGATCATATGCATTACTTCTGTCTCACCCATAGGATCATATACATTACTTCTGTCTCACCCATAGGACCATATACATTACTTCTCTCTCACCCATAGGATCATATACATTACTTCTGTCTCACCCATAGGACCATATACATTACTCCTGTCTCACCCATATTACCATATACATTACTTCTGTGTCACCCATAGGACCATATACATTGTTCCTGTCTCACCCATAGGACCATATACATTGCTTCTGTGTCACCCATAGGACCATATACATTGCTTCTGTCTCACCCATAGGACCATATACATTGCTTCTGTCTCACCCATAGGACCATATACATTGCTTCTGTCTCACCCATAGCACCATATACATTACTCCTGTCTCACCCATAGGACCATATACATTACTGCTGTCTCACCCATAGGATCATATACATTGCTGCTGTCTCACCCATAGCACCATATACATTACTCCTGTCTCACCCATAGGACCATATACATTACTCCTGTCTCACCCATAGGACCATATACATTGCTCCTGTCTCACCCATAGGACCATATACATTGCTCCTGTCTCACCCATAGGACCATATACATTACTTCTGTCTCACCCATAGGATCATATGCAGTACTTCTGTCTCACCCATAGGATCATATGCATTACTTCTGTTTCACCCATAGGATCATATACATTACTTCTGTCTCACCCATAGGACCATATACATTACTTCTGTCTCACCCATAGGATCATATACATTACTTCTGTCTCACCCATAGGACCATATACATTACTCCTGTCTCACCCATAGGACCATATACATTACTTCTGTGTCACCCATAGGACCATATACATTGTTCCTGTCTCACCCATAGGACCATATACATTGCTTCTGTCTCACCCATAGGACCATATACATTGCTTCTGTCTCACCCATAGGACCATATACATTGCTTCTGTCTCGCCCATAGGACCATATACATTGCTTCTGTCTCACCCATAGGACCATATACATTACTCCTGTCTCACCCATAGGACCATATACATTGCTCCTGTCTCACCCATAGGACCATATACATTGCTCCTGTCTCACCCATAGGACCATATACATTACTTCTGTCTCACCCATAGGACCATATACATTGCTCCTGTCTCACCCATAGGATCATATACATTGCTCCTGTCTCACCCATAGGATCATATACATTACTTCTGTCTCACCCATAGGATCATATACATTACTTCTGTCTCACCCATAGGATCATATACATTACTTCTGTCTCACCCATAGGACCATATACATTACTTCTGTCTCACCCATAGGATCATATACATTGCTCCTGTCTCACCCATAGGACCATATACATTACTTCTGTCTCACCCATAGGACCATATACATTACTTCTGTCTCACCCATAGGATCATGTGCATTACTTCTGTCTCACCCATAGGATCATATGCATTACTTCTGTCTCACCCATAGGATCATATGCATTACTTCTGTCTCACCCATAGGATCATATACATTACTTCTGTCTCACCCATAGGATCATATACATTACTTCTGTCTCACCCATAGGACCATATACATTACTTCTGTCTCACCCATAGGATCATATACATTACTTCTGTCTCACCCATAGGATCATATACATTACTGCTGTCTCACCCATAGGACCATATACATTACTCCTGTCTCACCCATAGGACCATATACATTACTTCTGTCTCACCCATAGGACAATATACATTGCTCCTGTCTCACCCATAGGACCATATACATTGCTTCTGTCTCACCCATAGGATCATATACATTGCTTCTGTCTCACCCATAGGACCATATACATTGCTTCTGTCTCACCCATAGGACCATATACATTGCTTCTGTCTCACCCATAGGATCATATACATTACTGCTGTCTCACCCATAGGATCATATACATTGCTGCTGTCTCACCCATAGCACCATATACATTACTCCTGTCTCACCCATAGGACCATATACATTACTCCTGTCTCACCCATAGGACCATATACATTGCTCCTGTCTCACCCATAGGACCATATACATTGCTCCTGTCTCACCCATAGGACCATATACATTACTTCTGTCTCACCCATAGGATCATATGCAGTACTTCTGTCTCACCCATAGGATCATATGCATTACTTCTGTCTCACCCATAGGATCATATGCATTACTTCTGTCTCACCCATAGGACCATATACATTACTTCTGTCTCACCCATAGGATCATATACATTACTTCTGTCTCACCCATAGGACCATATACATTACTCCTGTCTCACCCATAGGACCATATACATTACTTCTGTGTCACCCATAGGACCATATACATTGTTCCTGTCTCACCCATAGGACCATATACATTGCTTCTGTCTCACCCATAGGACCATATACATTGCTTCTGTCTCACCCATAGGACCATATGCATTACTTCTGTCTCACCCATAGGACCATATACATTACTTCTGTCTCACCCATAGGATCATATGCATTACTTCTGTCTCACCCATAGGATCATATACATTACTTCTGTCTCACCCATAGGATCATATACATTACTTCTGTCTCACCCATAGGATCATATACATTACTTCTGTCTCACCCATAGGATCATATACATTACTGCTGTCTCACCCATAGGACCATATACATTACTTCTGTCTCACCCATAGGACCATATACATTACTCCTGTCTCACCCATAGGACCATATACATTACTCCTGTCTCACCCATAGGACCATATACATTGCTCCTGTCTCACCCATAGGACCATATACATTGCTCCTGTCTCACCCATAGGATCATATACATTGCTTCTGTCTCACCCATAGGACCATATACATTGCTCCTGTCTCACCCATAGGACCATATACATTGCTCCTGTCTCACCCATAGGACCATATACATTGCTCCTGTCTCACCCATAGGACCATATACATTGCTCCTGTCTCACCCATAGGACCATATACATTGCTCCTGTCTCACCCATAGGACCATATACATTGCTCCTGTCTCACCCATAGGACCATATACATTGCTCCTGTCTCACCCATAGGATCATATACATTACTTCTGTCTCACCCATAGGATCATATACATTACTTCTGTCTCACCCATAGGATCATATACATTACTTCTGTCTCACCCATAGGATCATATACATTGCTCCTGTCTCACCCATAGGACCATATACATTACTTCTGTCTCACCCATAGGATCATATACATTACTTCTGTCTCACCCATAGGATCATATACATTACTTCTGTCTCACCCATAGGATCATATACATTGCTCCTGTCTCACCCATAGGACCATATACATTACTTCTGTCTCACCCATAGGATCATATACATTACTTCTGTCTCACCCATAGGATCATATACATTACTTCTGTCTCACCCATAGGATCATATGCATTACTTCTGTCTCACCCATAGGATCATATGCATTACTCCTGTCTCACCCATAGGATCATATGCATTGCTCCTGTCTCACCCATAGGACCATATACATTGCTCCTGTCTCACCCATAGGACCATATACATTACTCCTGTCTCACCCATAGGACCATATACATTGCTCCTGTCTCACCCATAGGACCATATACATTGCTCCTGTCTCACCCATAGGATCATATACATTGCTCCTGTCTCACCCATAGGATCATATACATTACTCCTGTCTCACCCATAGGACCATATACATTGCTCCTGTCTCACCCATAGGACCATATACATTACTTCTGACTCACCCATAGGACCATATGCATTACTTCTGTCTCACCCATAGGACCATATGCATTACTTCTGTCTCACCCATAGGACCATATACATTACTTCTGTCTCACCCATAGGACCATATGCATTACTCCTGTCTCACCCATAGGATCATATACATTGCTCCTGTCTCACCCATAGGACCATATACATTGCTCCTGTCTCACCCATAGGATCATATACATTACTTCTGTCTCACCCATAGGATCATATACATTACTTCTGTCTCACCCATAGGATCATATACATTACTGCTGTCTCACCCATAGGACCATATACATTACTTCTGTCTCACCCATAGGACCATATACATTACTCCTGTCTCACCCATAGGACCATATACATTACTCCTGTCTCACCCATAGGACCATATACATTGCTCCTGTCTCACCCATAGGACCATATACATTGCTCCTGTCTCACCCATAGGATCATATACATTGCTTCTGTCTCACCCATAGGACCATATACATTGCTCCTGTCTCACCCATAGGACCATATACATTGCTCCTGTCTCACCCATAGGACCATATACATTGCTCCTGTCTCACCCATAGGACCATATACATTGCTCCTGTCTCACCCATAGGACCATATACATTGCTCCTGTCTCACCCATAGGACCATATACATTGCTCCTGTCTCACCCATAGGACCATATACATTGCTCCTGTCTCACCCATAGGATCATATACATTACTTCTGTCTCACCCATAGGATCATATACATTACTTCTGTCTCACCCATAGGATCATATACATTACTTCTGTCTCACCCATAGGATCATATACATTGCTCCTGTCTCACCCATAGGACCATATACATTACTTCTGTCTCACCCATAGGATCATATACATTACTTCTGTCTCACCCATAGGATCATATACATTACTTCTGTCTCACCCATAGGATCATATACATTGCTCCTGTCTCACCCATAGGACCATATACATTACTTCTGTCTCACCCATAGGATCATATACATTACTTCTGTCTCACCCATAGGATCATATACATTACTTCTGTCTCACCCATAGGATCATATGCATTACTTCTGTCTCACCCATAGGATCATATGCATTACTCCTGTCTCACCCATAGGATCATATGCATTGCTCCTGTCTCACCCATAGGACCATATACATTGCTCCTGTCTCACCCATAGGACCATATACATTACTCCTGTCTCACCCATAGGACCATATACATTGCTCCTGTCTCACCCATAGGACCATATACATTGCTCCTGTCTCACCCATAGGATCATATACATTGCTCCTGTCTCACCCATAGGATCATATACATTACTCCTGTCTCACCCATAGGACCATATACATTGCTCCTGTCTCACCCATAGGACCATATACATTACTTCTGACTCACCCATAGGACCATATGCATTACTTCTGTCTCACCCATAGGACCATATGCATTACTTCTGTCTCACCCATAGGACCATATACATTACTTCTGTCTCACCCATAGGACCATATGCATTACTCCTGTCTCACCCATAGGACCATATACATTACTCCTGTCTCACCCATAGGACCATATGCATTACTCCTGTCTCACCCATAGGACCATATACATTACTCCTGTCTCACCCATAGGACCATATACATTACTCCTGTCTCACCCATAGGACCATATACATTACTCCTGTCTCACCCATAGGACCATATACATTGCTTCTGTCTCACCCATAGGACCATATACATTGCTTCTGTCTCACCCATAGGACCATATACATTGCTCCTGTCTCACCCATAGGACCATATACATTGCTCCTGTCTCACCCATAGGACCATATACATTACTTCTGTCTCACCCATATTACCATATACATTACTTCTGTCTCACCCATAGGACCATATACATTGCTCCTGTCTCACCCATAGGACCATATACATTACTTCTGTCTCACCCATAGGACCATATACATTACTTCTGTCTCACCCATAGGACCATATACATTGCTCCTGTCTCACCCATAGGACCATATACATTACTTCTGTCTCACCCATAGGACCATATACATTACTTCTGTCTCACCCATAGGACCATATACATTACTTCTGTCTCACCCATAGGACCATATACATTACTTCTGTCTCACCCATAGGATCATATGCATTACTTCTGTCTCACCCATAGGATCATATGCATTACTTCTGTCTCACCCATAGGATCATATGCAGTACTTCTGTCTCACCCATAGGATCATATGCATTACTTCTGTCTCACCCATAGGATCATATGCATTACTTCTGTCTCACCCATAGGACCATATACATTACTTCTGTCTCACCCATAGGATCATATACATTACTTCTGTCTCACCCATAGGACCATATACATTACTCCTGTCTCACCCATAGGACCATATACATTACTTCTGTGTCACCCATAGGACCATATACATTGTTCCTGTCTCACCCATAGGACCATATACATTACTTCTGTCTCACCCATAGGACCATATACATTGCTTCTGTCTCACCCATAGGACCATATACATTGCTTCTGTCTCACCCATAGGACCATATACATTGCTTCTGTCTCACCCATAGGACCATATACATTGCTCCTGTCTCACCCATAGGATCATATACATTACTGCTGTCTCACCCATAGGATCATATACTTTGCTGCTGTCTCACCCATAGGACCATATACATTGCTGCTGTCTCACCCATAGGACCATATACATTACTCCTGTCTCACCCATAGGACCATATACATTGCTCCTGTCTCACCCATAGGACCATATACATTGCTCCTGTCTCACCCATAGGACCATATACATTACTTCTGTCTCACCCATAGGACCATATACATTGCTCCTGTCTCACCCATAGGACCATATACATTGCTCCTGTCTCACCCATAGGATCATATACATTACTTCTGTCTCACCCATAGGATCATATACATTACTTCTGTCTCACCCATAGGATCATATACATTACTTCTGTCTCACCCATAGGACCATATACATTACTTCTGTCTCACCCATAGGATCATATACATTGCTCCTGTCTCACCCATAGGACCATATACATTACTCCTGTCTCACCCATAAGACCATATACATTACTTCTGTCTCACCCATAGGATCATATGCATTACTTCTGTCTCACCCATAGGATCATATGCATTACTTCTGTCTCACCCATAGGATCATATGCATTACTTCTGTCTCACCCATAGGATCATATGCATTACTTCTGTCTCACCCATAGGATCATATACATTACTTCTGTCTCACCCATAGGACCATATACATTACTTCTGTCTCACCCATAGGATCATATACATTACTTCTGTCTCACCCATAGGATCATATACATTACTGCTGTCTCACCCATAGGACCATATACATTACTCCTGTCTCACCCATAGGACCATATACATTACTTCTGTCTCACCCATAGGACCATATACATTGCTCCTGTCTCACCCATAGGACCATATACATTGCTTCTGTCTCACCCATAGGATCATATACATTGCTTCTGTCTCACCCATAGGACCATATACATTGCTTCTGTCTCACCCATAGGACCATATACATTGCTTCTGTCTCACCCATAGGATCATATACATTACTGCTGTCTCACCCATAGGATCATATACATTGCTGCTGTCTCACCCATAGCACCATATAAATTACTCCTGTCTCACCCATAGGACCATATAAATTACTCCTGTCTCACCCATAGGACCATATACATTGCTCCTGTCTCACCCATAGGACCATATACATTGCTCCTGTCTCACCCATAGGACCATATACATTGCTCCTGTCTCACCCATAGGACCATATACATTACTTCTGTCTCACCCATAGGATCATATGCAGTACTTCTGTCTCACCCATAGGATCATATGCATTACTTCTGTCTCACCCATAGGATCATATACATTACTTCTGTCTCACCCATAGGACCATATACATTACTTCTGTCTCACCCATAGGATCATATACATTACTTCTGTCTCACCCATAGGACCATATACATTACTCCTGTCTCACCCATAGGACCATATACATTACTTCTGTGTCACCCATAGGACCATATACATTGTTCCTGTCTCACCCATAGGACCATATACATTGCTTCTGTCTCACCCATAGGACCATATACATTGCTTCTGTCTCACCCATAGGACCATATACATTGCTTCTGTCTCACCCATAGGACCATATACATTGCTTCTGTCTCACCCATAGGACCATATACATTACTCCTGTCTCACCCATAGGACCATATACATTGCTCCTGTCTCACCCATAGGACCATATACATTGCTCCTGTCTCACCCATAGGACCATATACATTGCTTCTGTCTCACCCATAGGACCATATACATTGCTCCTGTCTCACCCATAGGATCATATACATTACTTCTGTCTCACCCATAGGATCATATACATTACTTCTGTCTCACCCATAGGATCATATACATTACTTCTGTCTCACCCATAGGACCATATACATTACTTCTGTCTCACCCATAGGATCATATACATTGCTCCTGTCTCACCCATAGGACCATATACATTACTTCTGTCTCACCCATAGGACCATATACATTACTTCTGTCTCACCCATAGGATCATATGCATTACTTCTGTCTCACCCATAGGATCATATGCATTACTTCTGTCTCACCCATAGGATCATATGCATTACTTCTGTCTCACCCATAGGATCATATACATTACTTCTGTCTCACCCATAGGATCATATACATTACTTCTGTCTCACCCATAGGACCATATACATTACTTCTGTCTCACCCATAGGATCATATACATTACTTCTGTCTCACCCATAGGATCATATACATTACTGCTGTCTCACCCATAGGACCATATACATTACTCCTGTCTCACCCATAGGACCATATACATTACTTCTGTCTCACCCATAGGACAATATACATTGCTCCTGTCTCACCCATAGGACCATATACATTGCTTCTGTCTCACCCATAGGATCATATACATTGCTTCTGTCTCACCCATAGGACCATATACATTGCTTCTGTCTCACCCATAGGACCATATACATTGCTTCTGTCTCACCCATAGGATCATATACATTACTGCTGTCTCACCCATAGGATCATATACATTGCTGCTGTCTCACCCATAGCACCATATACATTACTCCTGTCTCACCCATAGGACCATATACATTACTCCTGTCTCACCCATAGGACCATATACATTGCTCCTGTCTCACCCATAGGACCATATACATTGCTCCTGTCTCACCCATAGGACCATATACATTACTTCTGTCTCACCCATAGGACCATATAAATTGCTCCTGTCTCACCCATAGGACCATATACATTGCTCCTGTCTCACCCATAGGACCATATACATTGCTCATGTCTCACCCATAGGATCATATACATTACTTCTGTCTCACCCATAGGATCATATACATTACTTCTGTCTCACCCATAGGATCATATACATTACTTCTGTCTCAACCATAGGACCATATACATTACTTCTGTCTCACCCATAGGATCATATACATTGCTCCTGTCTCACCCATAGGATCATATACATTGCTCCTGTCTCACCCATAGGATCATATACATTACTTCTGTCTCACCCATAGGACCATATACATTACTTCTGTCTCACCCATAGGACCATATACATTACTTCTGTCTCACCCATAGGACCATATACATTACTTCTGTCTCACCCATAGGACCATATACATTACTTCTGTCTCACCCATAGGACCATATACATTGCTCCTGTCTCACCCATAGGACCATATACATTACTTCTGTCTCACCCATAGGACCATATACATTACTTCTGTCTCACCCATAGGACCATATACATTGCTCCTGTCTCACCCATAGGACCATATACATTACTTCTGTCTCACCCATAGGACCATATACATTACTTCTGTCTCACCCATAGGACCATATACATTACTTCTGTCTCACCCATAGGATCATATGCATTACTTCTGTCTCACCCATAGGATCATATACATTACTTCTGTCTCACCCATAGGATCATATACATTACTTCTGTCTCACCCATAGGATCATATACATTACTTCTGTCTCACCCATAGGATCATATACATTACTGCTGTCTCACCCATAGGACCATATACATTACTTCTGTCTCACCCATAGGACCATATACATTACTCCTGTCTCACCCATAGGACCATATACATTACTCCTGTCTCACCCATAGGACCATATACATTGCTCCTGTCTCACCCATAGGACCATATACATTGCTCCTGTCTCACCCATAGGATCATATACATTGCTCCTGTCTCACCCATAGGACCATATACATTGCTCCTGTCTCACCCATAGGACCATATACATTGCTCCTGTCTCACCCATAGGACCATATACATTGCTCCGGTCTCACCCATAGGACCATATACATTGCTCCTGTCTCACCCATAGGACCATATACATTGCTCCTGTCTCACCCATAGGACCATATACATTGCTCCTGTCTCACCCATAGGATCATATACATTACTTCTGTCTCACCCATAGGATCATATACATTACTTCTGTCTCACCCATAGGATCATATACATTACTTCTGTCTCACCCATAGGATCATATACATTGCTCCTGTCTCACCCATAGGACCATATACATTACTTCTGTCTCACCCATAGGATCATATACATTACTTCTGTCTCACCCATAGGATCATATACATTACTTCTGTCTCACCCATAGGACCATATACATTACTTCTGTCTCACCCATAGGATCATATACATTGCTCCTGTCTCACCCATAGGACCATATACATTACTTCTGTCTCACCCATAGGATCATATACATTACTTCTGTCTCACCCATAGGATCATATACATTACTTCTGTCTCACCCATAGGATCATATGCATTACTTCTGTCTCACCCATAGGATCATATGCATTACTCCTGTCTCACCCACAGGATCATATGCATTGCTCCTGTCTCACCCATAGGACCATATACATTGCTCCTGTCTCACCCATAGGACCATATACATTACTCCTGTCTCACCCATAGGACCATATACATTGCTCCTGTCTCACCCATAGGACCATATACATTGCTCCTGTCTCACCCATAGGATCATATACATTGCTCCTGTCTCACCCATAGGATCATATACATTGCTCCTGTCTCACCCATAGGACCATATACATTGCTCCTGTCTCACCCATAGGACCATATACATTACTCCTGTCTCACCCATAGGACCATATACATTACTTCTGTCTCACCCATAGGACCATATACATTGCTCCTGTCTCACCCATAGAACCATATACATTGCTTCTGTCTCACCCATAGGACCATATACATTACTTCTGTCTCACCCATAGGACCATATACATTACTTCTGTCTCACCCATAGGACCATATACATTACTTCTGTCTCACCCATAGGATCATATACATTACTTCTGTCTCACCCATATGATCATATACATTACTTTTGTCTCACCCATAGGATCATATGCATTACTTCTGTCTCACCCATAGGATCATATGCATTACTTCTGTCTCACCCATAGGATCATATGCATTACTTCTGTCTCACCCATAGGATCATATACATTACTTCTGTCTCACCCATAGGACCATATACATTACTTCTGTCTCACCCATAGGATCATATACATTACTGCTGTCTCACCCATAGGACCATATACATTACTGCTGTCTCACCCATAGGACCATATACATTACTCCTGTCTCACCCATAGGACCATATACATTACTTCTGTCTCACCCATAGGATCATATACATTGCTTCTGTCTCACCCATAGGATCATAGACATTGCTCCTGTCTCACCCATAGGATCATATACATTGCTTCTGTACTTCTGACTCACCCATAGGACCATATACATTGCTCCTGTCTCACCCATAGGATCATATACATTACTGCTGTCTCATCCATAGGACCATATACATTACTTCTGTCTCACCCATAGGATCCTATACATTACTTCTGTCTCACCCATAGGACCCTATACATTACTTCTGTCTCACCCATAGGACCCTATACATTACTTCTGTCTCACCCATAGGACCCTATACATTACTTCTGTCTCACCCATAGGACCCTATACATTACTTCTGTCTCACCCATAGGACCCTATACATTACTTCTGTCTCACCCATAGGACCCTATACATTACTTCTGTCTCACCCATAGGACCCTATACATTGCTTCTGTCTCACCCATAGGACCCTATACATTGCTTCTGTCTCACCCATAGGACCCTATACATTGCTTCTGTCTCACCCATAGGACCATATACATTGCTTCTGTCTCACCCATAGGACCATATACATTACTTCTGTCTCACCCATAGGACCATAGACATTGCTCCAGTCTCACCCATAGGACCATAGACATTGCTTCAGTCTCACCCATAGGACCATAGACATTGCTTCTGTCTCACCCATAGGACCATAGACATTACTCCTGTCTCACCCATAGGACCATAGACATTACTTCTGTCTCACCCATAGGACCATAGACATTACTTCTGTGTCACCCATAGGACCATAGACATTACTTCTGTCTCACCCATAGGACCATAGACATTGCTTCTGTCTCACCCATAGGACCATAGACATTGCTTTTGTCTCACCCATAGGACCATATACATTGCTTTTGTCTCACCCATAGGACCATATACATTACTTCTGTCTCACCCATAGGACCATATACATTACTTCTGTCTCACCCATAGGACCATATACATTACTTCTGTCTCACCCATAGGACCATATACATTACTTCTGTCTCACCCATAGGATCATATACATTACTTCTGTCTCACCCATAGGATCATATACATTACTTCTGTCTTACCCATAGGATCATATACATTACTTCTGTCTCACCCATAGGACCATATACATTACTTCTGTCTCACCCATAGGATCATATACATTACTTCTGTCTCACCCATAGGATCATGTACATTACTTCTGTCTCAACCATAGGATCATATACATTACTTCTGTCTCACCCATAGGATCATATACATTGCTGCTGTCTCACCCATAGGACCATATACATTGCTGCTGTCTCACCCATAGGACCATATACATTGCTGCTGTCTCACCCATAGGACCATATACATTGCTGCTGTCTCACCCATAGGACCATATACATTGCTCCTGTCTCACCCATAGGACCATATACATTGCTGCTGTCTCACCCAGAGGACCATATACATTGCTGCTGTCTCACCCATAGGACCATATACATTGCTGCTGTCTCACCCATAGGACCATATACATTGCTGCTGTCTCACCCATAGGACCATAGACTTTGCTGCTGTCTCACCCATAGGACCATAGACATTATTTCTGTCTCACCCATAGGATCATAGACATTACTTCTGTCACACCCATAGGATCATAGACATTACTGCTGTCTCACCCATAGGACCATAGACATTGCTCCAGTCTCACCCATAGGACCATAGACATTGCTCCTGTCTCACCCATAGGACCATAGACATTACGCCTGTCTCACCCATAGGACCATAGACATTACTCCTGTCTCACCCATAGGACCATAGACATTACTCCTGTCTTACCCATAGGACCATATACATTACTCCTGTCTCACCCATAGGACCATATACCTTGCTCCTGTCTCACCCATAGGACCATATACATTGCTCCTGTCTCACCCATAGGACCATATACATTGCTCCTGTCTCACCCATAGGACCATATACATTGCTCCTGTCTCACCCATAGGACCATATACATTGCTCCTGTCTCACCCATAGGATCATATACATTGCTTCTGTCTCACCCATAGGACCATATACATTACTCCTGTCTCACCCATAGGACCATATACATTACTCCTGTCTCACCCATAGGACCATATACATTACTCCTGTCTCACCCATAGGACCATATACATTACTCCTGTCTCACCCATAGGACCATATACATTGCTCCTGTCTCACCCATAGGATCATATACATTACTCCTGTCTCACCCATAGGACCATATACATTACTCCTGTCTCACCCATAGGACCATATACATTACTCCTGTCTCACCCATAGGACCATATACATTACTCCTGTCTCACCCATAGGACCATATACATTGCTCCTGTCTCACCCATAGGACCATATACATTGCTCCTGTCTCACCCATAGGACCATATGCATTGCTCCTGTCTCACCCATAGGACCATATACATTGCTCCTGTCTCACCCATAGGACCATATACATTGCTCCTGTCTCACCCATAGGACCATATACATTGCTTCTGTCTCACCCATAGGACCATATACATTACTTCTGTCTCACCCATAGGACCATATACATTACTTCTGTCTCACCCATAGGATCCTATACATTACTTCTGTCTCACCCATAGGATCCTATACATTACTTCTGTCTCACCCATAGGACCCTATACATTACTTCTGTCTCACCCATAGGACCCTATACATTACTTCTGTCTCACCCATAGGACCCTATACATTACTTCTGTCTCACCAATAGGACCCTATACATTGCTCCTGTCTCACCCATAGGATCATATACATTGCTCCTGTCTCACCCATAGGATCATATACATTGCTCCTCTCTCACCCATAGGACCATATACATTGCTCCTCTCTCACCCATAGGACCATATACATTGCTCCTGTCTCACCCATAGGACCATATACATTGCTCCTGTCTCACCCATAGGACCATATACATTGCTCCTGTCTCACCCATAGGATCATATACATTACTTCTGTCTCACCCATAGGATCATATACATTACTTCTGTCTCACCCATAGGACCATATACATTGCTCCTGTCTCACCCATACGATCATATACATTGCTCCTGTCTCACCCATAGGACCATATACATTGCTTCTGTCTCACCCATAGGATCATATACATTGCTTCTGTCTCACCCATAGGACCATATACATTGCTCCTGTCTCACCCATAGGACCATATACATTGCTCCTGTCTCACCCATAGGACCATATACATTGCTCCTGTCTCACCCATAGGACCATATACATTGCTCCTGTCTCACCCATAGGACCACATACATTGCTCCTGTCTCACCCATAGGACCACATACATTGCTCCTGTCTCACCCATAGGACCACATACATTGCTCCTGTCTCACCCATAGGACCATATACATTGCTCCTGTCTCACCCATAGGACCATATACATTGCTCCTGTCTCACCCATAGGACCATATACATTGCTCCTGTCTCACCCATAGGACCATATACATTGCTCCTGTCTCACCCATAGGACCATATACATTGCTACTGTCTCACCCATAGGACCATATACATTGCTCCTGTCTCACCCATAGGACCATACACATTGCTCCTGTCTCACCCATAGGACCATATACATTGCTTCTGTCTCACCCATAGGACCATATACATTGCTACTGTCTCACCCATAGGACCATATACATTGCTTCTGTCTCACCCATAGGACCATATACATTACTGCTGTCTCACCCATAGGACCATATACATTACTGCTGTCTCACCCATAGGACCATATACATTACTGCTGTCTCACCCATAGGACCATATACATTACTGCTGTCTCACCCATAGGACCATATACATTACTTCTGTCTCACCCATAGGACCATATACATTACTGCTGTCTCACCCATAGGATCATATACATTGCTCCTGTCGCACCCATAGGACCATATACATTGCTCCTGTCGCACCCATAGGACCATATACATTGCTCCTGTCGCACCCATAGGACCATATACATTGCTCCTGTCGCACCCATAGGACCATATACATTACTGCTGTCTCACCCATAGGACCATATACATTACTGCTGTCTCACCCATAGGACCATATACATTGCTCCTGTCGCACCCATAGGACCATATACATTGCTCCTGTCGCACCCATAGGACCATATACATTGCTCCTGTCGCACCCATAGGACCATATACATTGCTCCTGTCGCACCCATAGGATCCTATACATTACTTCTGTCTCACCCATAGGATCCTATACATTACTTCTGTCTCACCCATAGGATCCTATACATTACTTCTGTCTCACCCATAGGACCCTATACATTACTTCTGTCTCACCCATAGGACCCTATACATTACTTCTGTCTCACCCATAGGACCCTATACATTGCTCCTGTCTCACCCATAGGATCATATACATTGCTCCTGTCTCACCCATAGGATCATATACATTGCTCCTCTCTCACCCATAGGATCATATACATTGCTCCTCTCTCACCCATAGGACCATATACATTGCTCCTGTCTCACCCATAGGACCATATACATTGCTCCTGTCTCACCCATAGGACCATATACATTGCTCCTGTCTCACCCATAGGACCATATACATTGCTCCTGTCTCACCCATAGGATCATATACATTACTTCTGTCTCACCCATAGGATCATATACATTACTTCTGTCTCACCCATAGGACCATATACATTGCTTCTGTCTCACCCATACGATCATATACATTGCTCCTGTCTCACCCATAGGACCATATACATTGCTCCTGTCTCACCCATAGGATCATATACATTGCTTCTGTCTCACCCATAGGACCATATACATTGCTTCTGTCTCACCCATAGGACCATATACATTGCTCCTGTCTCACCCATAGGACCATATACATTGCTCCTGTCTCACCCATAGGACCATATACATTGCTCCTGTCTCACCCATAGGACCACATACATTGCTCCTGTCTCACCCATAGGACCACATACATTGCTCCTGTCTCACCCATAGGACCACATACATTGCTCCTGTCTCACCCATAGGACCATATACATTGCTCCTGTCTCACCCATAGGACCATATACATTGCTCCTGTCTCACCCATAGGATCATATACATTGCTTCTGTCTCACCCATAGGACCATAGACTTTGCTGCTGTCTCACCCATAAGACCATAGACATTATTTCTGTCTCACCCATAGGATCATAGACATTACTTCTGTCTCACCCATAGGATCATAGACATTACTGCTGTCTCACCCATAGGACCATAGACATTGCTCCAGTCTCACCCATAGGACCATAGACATTGCTCCTGTCTCACCCATAGGACCATAGACATTACGCCTGTCTCACCCATAGGACCATAGACATTACTCCTGTCTCACCCATAGGACCATAGACATTACTCCTGTCTTACCCATAGGACCATATACATTACTCCTGTCTCACCCATAGGACCATATACCTTGCTCCTGTCTCACCCATAGGACCATATACATTGCTCCTGTCTCACCCATAGGACCATATACATTGCTCCTGTCTCACCCATAGGACCATATACATTGCTCCTGTCTCACCCATAGGACCATATACATTGCTCCTGTCTCACCCATAGGATCATATACATTGCTTCTGTCTCACCCATAGGACCATATACATTACTCCTGTCTCACCCATAGGACCATATACATTACTCCTGTCTCACCCATAGGACCATATAAATTACTCCTGTCTCACCCATAGGACCATATACATTACTCCTGTCTCACCCATAGGACCATATACATTGCTCCTGTCTCACCCATAGGATCATATACATTACTCCTGTCTCACCCATAGGACCATATACATTACTCCTGTCTCACCCATAGGACCATATACATTACTCCTGTCTCACCCATAGGACCATATACATTACTCCTGTCTCACCCATAGGACCATATACATTGCTCCTGTCTCACCGATAGGACCATATACATTGCTCCTGTCTCACCCATAGGACCATATGCATTGCTCCTGTCTCACCCATAGGACCATATACATTGCTCCTGTCTCACCCATAGGACCATATACATTGCTCCTGTCTCACCCATAGGACCATATACATTGCTTCTGTCTCACCCATAGGACCATATACATTACTTCTGTCTCACCCATAGGACCATATACATTACTTCTGTCTCACCCATAGGATCCTATACATTACTTCTGTCTCACCCATAGGATCCTATACATTACTTCTGTCTCACCCATAGGACCCTATACATTACTTCTGTCTCACCCATAGGACCCTATACATTACTTCTGTCTCACCCATAGGACCCTATACATTACTTCTGTCTCACCCATAGGACCCTATACATTGCTCCTGTCTCACCCATAGGATCATATACATTGCTCCTGTCTCACCCATAGGATCATATACATTGCTCCTCTCTCACCCATAGGACCATATACATTGCTCCTCTCTCACCCATAGGACCATATACATTGCTCCTGTCTCACCCATAGGACCATATACATTGCTCCTGTCTCACCCATAGGACCATATACATTGCTCCTGTCTCACCCATAGGATCATATACATTACTTCTGTCTCACCCATAAGATCATATACATTACTTCTGTCTCACCCATAGGACCATATACATTGCTCCTGTCTCACCCATACGATCATATACATTGCTTCTGTCTCACCCATAGGACCATATACATTGCTTCTGTCTCACCCATAGGATCATATACATTGCTTCTGTCTCACCCATAGGACCATATACATTGCTCCTGTCTCACCCATAGGACCATATACATTGCTCCTGTCTCACCCATAGGACCATATACATTGCTCCTGTCTCACCCATAGGACCATATACATTGCTCCTGTCTCACCCATAGGACCACATACATTGCTCCTGTCTCACCCATAGGACCACATACATTGCTCCTGTCTCACCCATAGGACCACATACATTGCTCCTGTCTCACCCATAGGACCATATACATTGCTCCTGTCTCACCCATAGGACCATATACATTGCTCCTGTCTCACCCATAGGACCATATACATTGCTCCTGTCTCACCCATAGGACCATATACATTGCTCCTGTCTCACCCATAGGACCATATACATTGCTCCTGTCTCACCCAAAGGACCATATACATTGCTCCTGTCTCACCCATAGGACCATACACATTGCTCCTGTCTCACCCATAGGACCATATACATTGCTTCTGTCTCACCCATAGGACCATATACATTGCTTCTGTCTCACCCATAGGACCATATACATTGCTTCTGTCTCACCCATAGGACCATATACATTACTGCTGTCTCACCCATAGGACCATATACATTACTGCTGTCTCACCCATAGGACCATATACATTACTGCTGTCTCACCCATAGGACCATATACATTACTGCTGTCTCACCCATAGGACCATATACATTACTTCTGTCTCACCCATAGGACCATATACATTACTGCTGTCTCACCCATAGGACCATATACATTGCTCCTGTCGCACCCATAGGACCATATACATTGCTCCTGTCGCACCCATAGGACCATATACATTTGCTCCTGTCGCACCCATAGGACCATATACATTGCTCCTGTCGCACCCATAGGACCATATACATTACTGCTGTCTCACCCATAGGACCATATACATTGCTCCTGTCGCACCCATAGGACCATATACATTGCTCCTGTCGCACCCATAGGACCATATACATTGCTCCTGTCGCACCCATAGGACCATATACATTGCTCCTGTCGCACCCATAGGATCCTATACATTACTTCTGTCTCACCCATAGGATCCTATACATTACTTCTGTCTCACCCATAGGATCCTATACATTACTTCTGTCTCACCCATAGGACCCTATACATTACTTCTGTCTCACCCATAGGACCCTATACATTACTTCTGTCTCACCCATAGGACCCTATACATTGCTCCTGTCTCACCCATAGGATCATATACATTGCTCCTGTCTCACCCATAGGATCATATACATTGCTCCTCTCTCACCCATAGGATCATATACATTGCTCCTCTCTCACCCATAGGACCATATACATTGCTCCTGTCTCACCCATAGGACCATATACATTGCTCCTGTCTCACCCATAGGACCATATACATTGCTCCTGTCTCACCCATAGGACCATATACATTGCTCCTGTCTCACCCATAGGATCATATACATTACTTCTGTCTCACCCATAGGATCATATACATTGCTTCTGTCTCACCCATAGGACCATATACATTGCTTCTGTCTCACCCATACGATCATATACATTGCTCCTGTCTCACCCATAGGACCATATACATTGCTCCTGTCTCACCCATAGGATCATATACATTGCTTCTGTCTCACCCATAGGACCATATACATTGCTTCTGTCTCACCCATAGGACCATGTACATTGCTCCTGTCTCACCCATAGGACCATATACATTGCTCCTGTCTCACCCATAGGACCATATACATTGCTCCTGTCTCACCCATAGGACCACATACATTGCTCCTGTCTCACCCATAGGACCACATACATTGCTCCTGTCTCACCCATAGGACCACATACATTGCTCCTGTCTCACCCATAGGACCATATACATTGCTCCTGTCTCACCCATAGGACCATATACATTGCTCCTGTCTCACCCATAGGACCATATACATTACTCCTGTCTCACCCATAGGACCATATACATTGCTCCTGTCTCACCATAGGACCATACACATTGCTTCTGTCTCACCCATAGGACCATATACATTGCTTCTGTCTCACCCATAGGACCATATACATTGCTTCTGTCTCACCCATAGGACCATATACATTACTGCTGTCTCACCCATAGGACCATATACATTACTGCTGTCTCACCCATAGGACCATATACATTACTGCTGTCTCACCCATAGGACCATATACATTACTTCTGTCTCACCCATAGGACCATATACATTACTGCTGTCTCACCCATAGGACCATATACATTGCTCCTGTCGCACCCATAGGACCATATACATTGCTCCTGTCGCACCCATAGGACCATATACATTGCTCCTGTCGCACCCATAGAACCATATACATTGCTCCTGTCGCACCCATAGAACCATATACATTGCTCCTGTCGCACCCATAGAACCATATACATTGCTCCTGTCGCACCCATAGGACCATATACATTGCTCCTGTCTCACCCATAGGACCATATACATTGCTCCTGTCTCACTCATAGGACCATATACATTACTGCTGTCTCACCCATAGGACCATATACGTTACTTCTGTCTCACCCATAGGACCATATACGTTACTTCTGTCTCACCCATAGGACCATATACGTTACTCCTGTCTCACCCATAGGACCATATACGTTACTCCTGTCTCACCCATAGGACCATATACGTTGCTCCTGTCTCACCCATAGGACCATATACATTGCTCCTGTCTCACCCATAGGACCATACACATTGCTCCTGTCTCACCCATAGGACCATACACATTGCTTCTGTCTCACCCATAGGACCATATACATTGCTTCTGTCTCACCCATAGGACCATATACATTGCTTCTGTCTCACCCATAGGACCATATACATTGCTCCTGTCTCACCCATAGGACCATATACATTGCTCCTGACTCACCCATAGGACCATACACATTGCTCCTGTCTCACCCATAGGACCATACACATTGCTCCTGTCTCACCCATAGGACCATACACATTGCTCCTGTCTCACCCATAGGACCATATACATTGCTGCTGTCTCACCCATAGGACCATATACATTGCTGCTGTCTCACCCATAGGACCATATACATTACTGCTGTCTCACCCATAGGACCATATACATTACTGCTGTCTCACCCATAGGACCATATACATTACTTCTGTCTCACCCATAGGACCATATACATTACTTCTGTCTCACCCATAGGACCATATACATTACTGCTGTCTCACCCATAGGACCATATACATTACTGCTGTCTCACCCATAGGACCATATACATTACTGCTGTCGCACCCATAGGACCATATACATTACTGCTGTCGCACCCATAGGACCATATACATTGCTCCTGTCGCACCCATAGGACCATATACATTGCTCCTGTCGCACCCATAGGACCATATACATTGCTCCTGTCGCACCCATAGGACCATATACATTACTGCTGTCTCACCCATAGGACCATATACGTTACTGCTGTCTCACCCATAGGACCATATACGTTACTACTGTCTCAATCATAGGACCATATACGTTACTGCTGTCTCACCCATAGCACCATATACGTTACTGCTGTCTCACCCATAGGACCATATACGTTACTGCTGTCTCACCCATAGGACCATATACGTTACTGCTGTCTCACCCATAGGACCATATACGTTACTGCTGTCTCACCCATAGGACCATATACGTTACTTCTGTCTCACCCATAGGACCATATACGTTACTTCTGTCTCACCCATAGGACCATATACGTTACTTCTGTCTCACCCATAGGACCATATACGTTACTGCTGTCTCACCCATAGGACCATATACGTTACTGCTGTCTCACCCATAGGACCATATACGTTACTGCTGTCTCACCCATAGGACCATATACGTTACTGCTGTCTCACCCATAGGACCATATACGTTACTGCTGTCTCACCCATAGGACCATATACGTTACTGCTCTCTCACCCATAGGACCATATACGTTACTGCTGTCTCACCCATAGGACCATATACGTTACTGCTGTCTCACCCATAGGACCATATACGTTACTGCTGTCTCACCCATAGGTCCATATACGTTACTGCTGTCTCACCCATAGGTCCATATACGTTACTGCTGTCTCACCCATAGGACCATATACGTTACTGCTGTCTCACCCATAGGACCATATACGTTACTGCTGTCTCACCCATAGTACCATATACGTTACTGCTGTCTCACCCATAGGACCATATACGTTACTGCTGTCTCAATCATAGGACCATATACGTTACTGCTGTCTCACCCATAGGATCATATACGTTACTGCTGTCTCACCCATAGGATCATATACGTTACTGCTGTCTCACCCATAGGATCATATACGTTACTGCTGTCTCACCCATAGGACCATATACGTTACTGCTGTCTCACCCATAGGATCATATACATTGCTCCTGTCGCACCCATAGGATCATATACAATGCTCCTGTCTCACCCATAGGACCATATACAATGCTTCTGTCTCACCCATAGGACCATATACAATACTTCTGTCTCACCCATAGGACCATATACAATACTTCTGTCTCACCCATAGGACCATATACATTACTGCTGTCTCACCCATAGGACCATATACATTACTGCTGTCTCACCCATAGGACCATATACATTACTGCTGTCTCACCCATAGGACCATATACATTACTGCTGTCTCACCCATAGGACCATATACATTACTGCTGTCTCACCCATAGGTCCCTATACATTGCTGCTGTCTCACCCATAGGTCCCTATACATTGCTGCTGTCTCACACATAGGTCCCTATACATTGCTCCTGTCTCACCCATAGGACCCTATACATTGCTCCTGTCTCACCCATAGGACCCTATACATTGCTCCTGTCGCACCCATAGGACCCTATACATTGCTCCTGTCGCACCCATAGGACCCTATACATTGCTTCTGTCGCACCCATAGGACCCTATACATTGCTCCTGTCGCACCCATAGGACCCTATACATTGCTCCTGTCGCACCCATAGGACCCTATACATTGCTGCTGTCTCACCCATAGGACCCTATACATTGCTGCTGTCTCACCCATAGGACCCTATACATTGCTGCTGTCTCACCCATAGGACCCTATACATTGCTGCTGTCTCACCCATAGGACCCTATACATTGCTGCTGTCTCACCCATAGGACCCTATACATTACTGCTGTGTCACCCATAGGACCCTATACATTACTGCTGTCTCACCCATAGGACCCTATACATTACTGCTGTCTCACCCATAGGACCCTATACATTACTTCTGTCTCACCCATAGGACCCTATACATTACTTCTGTCTCACCCATAGGACCCTATACATTACTCCTGTCTCACCCATAGGACCCTATACATTACTCCTGTCTCACCCATAGGACCCTATACATTACTCCTGTCTCACCCATAGGACCCTATACATTGCTCCTGTCTCACCCATAGGACCCTATACATTGCACCTCTCTCACCCATAGGACCCTATACATTGCTCCTTTCTCACCCATAGGACCCTATACATTGCTCCTGTCTCACCCATAGGACCCTATACATTGCTCCTGTCTCACCCATAGGACCCTATACATTGCTCCTGTCTCACCCATAGGACCCTATACATTGCTCCTGTCTCACCCATAGGACCCTATACATTGCTCCTGTCTCAGCCACAGGACCCTATACATTGCTGCTGTCTCACCCACAGGACCCTATACATTGCTGCTGTCTCACCCACAGGACCCTATACGTTGCTGCTGTCTCACCCACAGGACCCTATACGTTGCTGCTGTCTCACCCATAGGACCCTAAACGTTGCTGCTGTCTCACCCATAGGACCCTATACGTTGCTGCTGTCTCACCCATAGGACCCTATACGTTACTGCTGTCTCACCCATAGGACCTTATACGTTACTGCTGTCTCACCCATTGGACCCTATACGTTACTGCTGTCTCACCCATAGGACCCTATACGTTACTTCTGTCTCACCCATAGGACCCTATACGTTACTTCTGTCTCACCCATAGGACCCTATACGTTACTTCTGTCTCACCCATAGGACCCTATACGTTACTTCTGTCTCACCCATAGGACCCTAATACGTTACTTCTGTCTCACCCATAGGACCCTAATACGTTACTTCTGTCTCACCCATAGGACCCTATACGTTACTTCTGTCTCACCCATAGGACCCTATACGTTACTTCTGTCTCAATCATAGGACCCTATACGTTACTTCTGTCTCACCCATAGGACCCTATACGTTACTTCTGTCTCACCCATGGGATCCTATACGTTACTTCTGTCTCACCCATAGGACCCTATACGTTACTTCTGTCTCACCCATAGGACCATATACGTTACTGCTGTCTCACCCATAGGACCATATACGTTACTGCTGTCTCACCCATAGGACCATATACGTTACTGCTGTCTCACCCATAGGACCATATACGTTACTGCTGTCTCACCCATAGGACCATATACGTTACTTCTGTCTCACCCATAGGACCATATACGTTACTTCTGTCTCACCCATAGGACCATATACGTTACTTCTGTCTCACCCATAGGATCATATACGTTACTTCTGTCTCACCCATAGGATCATATACGTTACTTCTGTCTCACCCATAGGATCATATACATTACTTCTGTCTCACCCATAGGACCATATACATTACTTCTGTCTCACCCATAGGACCATATACATTACTTCTGTCTCACCCATAATTACTTCTGTCTCACCCATAGGATCATATACATTACTTCTGTCTCACCCATGGGACCATATACATTACTTCTGTCTCACCCATAGGATCATATACATTACTTCTGTCTCACCCATAGGATCATATACATTACTTCTGTCTCACCCATAGGATCAAATACATTACTTCTGTCTCACCCATAGGACCATATACATTACTTCTGTCTCACCCATAGGATCATATACATTACTTCTGTCACACTCATAGGACCATATACATTACTTCTGTCTCACCCATAGGATCATATACATTACGTCTGTCTCACCCATAGGATCATATACATTACTTCTGTCACATCCATAGGATCATATACATTACTTCTGTCTCACCCATAGGATCATATACATTACTTCTGTCTCACCCATAGGATCATGTACATTACTTCTGTCTCACCCATAGGATCATATACATTACTTCTGTCTCACCCATAGGATCATATACATTACTTCTGTCTCACCCATAGGACCATATACATTACTTCTGTCTCACCTATAGGACCATATACATTACTTCTGTCTCACCCATAATTACTTCTGTCTCACCCATAGGATCATATACATTACTTCTGTCTCACCCATAGGACCATATATATTACTTCTGTCTCACCCATAGGATCATATACATTACTTCTCTCTCACCCATAGGATCATATACATTACTTCTGTCTCAGCCATAGGATCATATACATTACTTCTGTCTCACCCATAGGATCAAATACATTACTTCTGTCTCACCCATAGGACCATATACATTACTTCTGTCTCACCCATAGGATCATATACATTACTTCTCTCTCACCCATAGGATCATATACATTACTTCTGTCTCAGCCATAGGATCATATACATTACTTCTGTCTCACCCATAGGATCATATACATTACTTCTGTCACACCCATAGGACCATATACATTACTTCTGTCTCACCCATAGGATCATATACATTACTTCTGTCTCACCCATAGGATCATATACATTACTTCTGTCTCACCCATAGGACCATATACATTACTTCTGTCTCACCCATAGGATCATATACATTACTTCTGTCTCACCCATAGGATCATATACATTACTTCTGTCTCACCCATAGGATCAAATACATTACTTCTGAATCACCCATATGACCATATACATTACTTCTGTCTCACCCATAGGATCATATACATTACTTCTGACACACCCATAGGACCATATACATTACTTCTGTCTCACCCATAGGATCATATACATTACTTCTGTCTCACCCATAGGATCATATACATTACTTCTGTCACACCCATAGGATCATATACATTACTTCTGTCTCACCCATAGGACCATATACGTTACTTCTGTCTCACCCATAGGATCATATACGTTACTTCTGTCTCACCCATAGGATCATATACATTACTTCTGTCTCACCCATAGGATCATATACATTACTTCTGTCTCACCCATAGGACCATATACATTACTTCTGTCTCACCCATAGGACCATATACATTACTTCTGTCTCACCCATAATTACTTCTGTCTCACCCATAGGATCATATACATTACTTCTGTCTCACCCATAGGACCATATACATTACTTCTGTCTCACCCATAGGATCATATACATTACTTCTGTCTCACCCATAGGATCATATACATTACTTCTGTCTCACCCATAGGATCAAATACATTACTTCTGTCTCACCCATAGGACCATATACATTACTTCTGTCTCACCCATAGGATCATATACATTACTTCTGTCACACCCATAGGACCATATACATTACTTCTGTCTCACCCATAGGATCATATACATTACGTCTGTCTCACCCATAGGATCATACACATTACTTCTGTCACACCCATAGGATCATATACATTACTTCTGTCTCACCCATAGGATCATATACATTACTTCTGTCTCACCCATAGGATCATATACATTACTTCTGTCTCACCCATAGGATCATATACATTACTTCTGTCTCACCCATAGGATCATATACATTACTTCTGTCTCACCCATAGGACCATATACATTACTTCTGTCTCACCTATAGGACCATATACATTACTTCTGTCTCACCCATAATTACTTCTGTCTCACCCATAGGATCATATACATTACTTTTGTCTCACCCATAGGACCATATACATTACTTCTGTCTCACCCATAGGATCATATACATTACTTCTGTCTCACCCATAGGATCATATACATTACTTCTGTCTCAGCCATAGGATCATATACAATACTTCTGTCTGACCCATAGGATCAAATACATTACTTCTGTCTCACCCATAGGACCATATACATTACTTCTGTCTCACCCATAGGATCATATACATTACTTCTGTCACACCCATAGGACCATATACATTACTTCTGTCTCACCCATAGGATCATATACATTACTTCTGTCTCACCCATAGGATCATATACATTACTTTTGTCTCACCCATAGGACCATATACATTACTTCTGTCTCACCCATAGGATCATATACATTACTTCTGTCTCACCCATAGGATCATATACATTACTTCTGTCTCACCCATAGGATTAAATACATTACTTCTGTCTCACCCATAGGACCATATACATTACTTCTGTCTCACCCATAGGATCATATACATTACTTCTGACACACCCATAGGACCATATACATTACTTCTGTCTCACCCATAGGATCATATACATTACTTCTGTCTCACCCATAGGATCATATACATTACTTCTGTCACACCCATAGGATCATATACATTACTTCTGTCTCACCCATAGGATCATATACATTACTTCTGTCTCACCCATAGGATCATATACATTACTTCTGTCTCACCCATAGGATCATATACATTACTTCTGTCTCACCCATAGGATCATATACATTACTTCTGTCTCACCCATAGGACCATATACATTACTTCTGTCTCACCTATAGGACCATATACATTACTTCTGTCTCACCCATAATTACTTCTGTCTCACCCATAGGATCATATACATTACTTCTGTCTCACCCATAGGACCATATACATTACTTCTGTCTCACCCATAGGATCATATACATTACTTCTGTCTCACCCATAGGATCATATACATTACTTCTGTCTCACCCATAGGAACATATACATTACTTCTGTCTCACCCATAGGATCAAATACAATACTTCTGTCTCACCCATAGGACCATATACATTACTTCTGTCTCACCCATAGGATCATATACATTACTTCTGTCACACCCATAGGACCATATACATTACTTCTGTCTCACCCATAGGATCATATACATTACTTCTGTCTCACCCATAGGATCATATACATTACTTCTGTCTCACCCATAGGACCATATACATTATTTCTGTCTCACCCATAGGATCATATACATTACTGCTGTCTCACCCATAGGATCATATACATTACTTCTGTCACACCCATAGGATCATATACATTACTTCTGTCACACCCATAGGATCATATACATTACTTCTGTCACACCCATAGGATCATATACATTACGTCTGTCTCACCCATAGGATCATATACATTACTTCTGTCACACCCATAGGATCATATACATTACTTCTGTCTCACCCATAGGATCATATACATTACTTCTGTCTCACCCATAGGATCATATACATTACTTCTGTCTCACCCATAGGATCATATACATTACTTCTGTCTGACCCATAGGATCATATACATTACTTCTGTCTCACCCATAGGACCATATACATTACTTCTGTCTCACCTATAGGACCATATACATTACTTCTGTCTCACCCATAATTACTTCTGTCTCACCCATAGGATCATATGCATTACTTCTGTCTCACCCATAGGACCATATACATTACTTCTGTCTCACCCATAGGATCATATACATTACTTCTGTCTCACCCATAGGATCATATACATTACTTCTGTCTCAACCATAGGATCATATACATTACTTCTGTCTCACCCATAGGATCAAATACATTACTTCTGTCTCACCCATAGGACCATATACATTACTTCTTTCTCACCCATAGGATCATATACATTACTTCTGTCACACCCATAGGACCATATACATTACTTCTGTCTCACCCATAGGATCACATACATTACTTCTGTCTCACCCATAGGATCATATACATTACTTTTGTCTCACCCATAGGACCATATACATTACTTCTGTCTCACCCATAGGATCATATACATTACTTCTGTCTCACCCATAGGATCATATACATTACTTCTCTCTCACCCATAGGATCATATACATTACTTCTGTCTCAACCATAGGATCATATACATTACTTCTGTCTCACCCATAGGATCATATACATTACTTCTGTCTCACCCATAGGATCAAATACATTACTTCTGTCTCACCCATAGGACCATATACATTACTTCTGTCTCACCCATAGGATCATATACATTACTTCTGACACACCCATAGCACCATATACATTACTTCTGTCTCACCCATAGGATCATATACATTACTTCTGTCTCACCCATAGGACCATATACATTACTTCTGTCTCACCTATAGGACCATATACATTACTTCTGTCTCACCCATAATTACTTCTGTCTCACCCATAGGATCATATACATTACTTCTGTCTCACCCATAGGACCATATACATTACTTCTGTCTCACCCATAGGATCATATACATTACTTCTCTCTCACCCATAGGATCATATACATTACTTCTGTCTCAACCATAGGATCATATACATTACTTCTGTCTCACCCATAGGATCAAATACATTACTTCTGTCTCACCCATAGGACCATATACATTACTTCTGTCTCACCCATAGGATCATATACATTACTTCTGTCACACCCATAGGACCATATACATTACTTCTGTCTCACCCATAGGATCATATACATTACTTCTGTCTCACCCATAGGATCATATACATTACTTCTGTCTCACCCATAGGACCATATACATTACTTCTGTCTCACCCATAGGATCATATACATTACTTCTGTCTCACCCATAGGATCATATACATAACTTCTGTCTCACCCATAGGATCAAATACATTACTTCTGAATCACCCATATGACCATATACATTACTTCTGTCTCACCCATAGGATCATATACATTACTTCTGACACACCCATAGGACCATATACATTACTTCTGTCTCACCCATAGGATCATATACATTACTTCTGTCTCACCCATAGGATCATATACATTACTTCTGTCACACCCATAGGATCATATACATTACTTCTGTCTCACCCATAGGACCATATACGTTACTTCTGTCTCACCCATAGGATCATATACGTTACTTCTGTCTCACCCATAGGATCATATACATTACTTCTGTCTCACCCATAGGATCATATACATTACTTCTGTCTCACCCATAGGACCATATACATTACTTCTGTCTCACCCATAGGACCATATACATTACTTCTGTCTCACCCATAGTTACTTCTGTCTCACCCATAGGATCATATACATTACTTCTGTCTCACCCATAGGACCATATACATTACTTCTGTCTCACCCATAGGATCATATACATTACTTCTGTCTCACCCATAGGATCATATACATTACTTCTGTCTCACCCATAGGATCAAATACATTACTTCTGTCTCACCCATAGGACCATATACATTACTTCTGTCTCACCCATAGGATCATATACATTACTTCTGTCACACCCATAGGACCATATACATTACTTCTGTCTCACCCATAGGATCATATACATTACGTCTGTCTCACCCATAGGATCATACACATTACTTCTGTCACACCCATAGGATAATATACATTACTTCTGTCTCACCCATAGGATCATATACATTACTTCTGTCTCACCCATAGGATCATATACATTACTTCTGTCTCACCCATAGGATCATATACATTACTTCTGTCTCACCCATAGGATCATATACATTACTTCTGTCTCACCCATAGGATCATATACATTACTTCTGTCTCACCCATAGGACCATATACATTACTTCTGTCTCACCTATAGGACCATATACATTACTTCTGTCTCACCCATAATTACTTCTGTCTCACCCATAGGATCATATACATTACTTTTGTCTCACCCATAGGACCATATACATTACTTCTGTCTCACCCATAGGATCATATACATTACTTCTGTCTCACCCATAGGATCATATACATTACTTCTGTCTCAGCCATAGGATCATATACATTACTTCTGTCTCACCCATAGGATCAAATACATTACTTCTGTCTCACCCATAGGACCATATACATTACTTCTGTCTCACCCATAGGATCATATACATTACTTCTGTCACACCCATAGGACCATATACATTACTTCTGTCTCACCCATAGGATCATATACATTACTGCTGTCTCACCCATAGGATCATATACATTACTTTTGTCTCACCCATAGGACCATATACATTACTTCTGTCTCACCCATAGGATCATATACATTACTTCTGTCTCACCCTTAGGATCATATACATTACTTCTGTCTCACCCATAGGATCAAATACATTACTTCTGTCTCACCCATAGGACCATATACATTACTTCTGTCTCACCCATAGGATCATATACATTACTTCTGACACACCCATAGGACCATATACATTACTTCTGTCTCACCCATAGGATCATATACATTACTTCTGTCTCACCCATAGGATCATATACATTACTTCTGTCACACCCATAGGATCATATACATTACTTCTGTCTCACCCATAGGATCATAAACATTACTTCTGTCTCACCCATAGGATCATATACATTACTTCTGTCTCACCCATAGGATCATATACATTACTTCTGTCTCACCCATAGGATCATATACATTACTTCTGTCTCACCCATAGGACCATATACATTACTTCTGTCTCACCTATAGGACCATATACATTACTTCTGTCTCACCCATAATTACTTCTGTCTCACCCATAGGATCATATACATTACTTCTGTCTCACCCATAGGACCATATACATTACTTCTGTCTCACCCATAGGATCATATACATTACTTCTGTCTCACCCATAGGATCATATACATTACTTCTGTCTCACCCATAGGAACATATACATTACTTCTGTCTCACCCATAGGATCAAATACATTACTTCTGTCTCACCCATAGGACCATATACATTACTTCTGTCTCACCCATAGGATCATATACATTACTTCTGTCACACCCATAGGACCATATACATTACTTCTGTCTCACCCATAGGATCATATACATTACTTCTGTCTCACCCATAGGATCATATACATTACTTCTGTCTCACCCATAGGACCATATACATTATTTCTGTCTCACCCATAGGATCATATACATTACTGCTGTCTCACCCATAGGATCATATACATTACTTCTGTCACACCCATAGGATCATATACATTACTTCTGTCACACCCATAGGATCATATACATTACTTCTGTCACACCCATAGGATCATATACATTACGTCTGTCTCACCCATAGGATCATATACATTACTTCTGTCTCACCCATAGGATCATATCGATTACTTCTGTCACACCCATAGGATCATATACATTACTTCTGTCTCACCCATAGGATCATATACATTACTTCTGTCTCACCCATAGGATCATATACATTACTTCTGTCTCACCCATAGGATCATATACATTACTTCTGTCTCACCCATAGGATCATATACATTACTTCTGTCTCACCCATAGGATCATATACATTACTTCTGTCTCACCCATAGGACCATATACATTACTTCTGTCTCACCTATAGGACCATATACATTACTTCTGTCTCACCCATAATTACTTCTGTCTCACCCATAGGATCATATACATTACTTCTGTCTCACCCATAGGACCATATACATTACTTCTGTCTCACCCATAGGATCATATACATTACTTCTGTCTCACCCATAGGATCATATACATTACTTCTGTCTCACCCATAGGATCATATACATTACTTCTGTCTCAACCATAGGATCATATACATTACTTCTGTCTCACCCATAGGATCAAATACATTACTTCTGTCTCACCCATAGGACCATATACATTACTTCTTTCTCACCCATAGGATCATATACATTACTTCTGTCACACCCATAGGACCATATACATTACTTCTGTCTCACCCATAGGATCATATACATTACTTCTGTCTCACCCATAGGATCATATACATTACTTTTGTCTCACCCATAGGACCATATACATTACTTCTGTCTCACCCATAGGATCATATACATTACTTCTGTCTCACCCATAGGATCATATACATTACTTCTGTCTCACCCATAGGATCAAATACATTACTTCTGTCTCACCCATAGGACCATATACATTACTTCTGTCTCACCCATAGGATCATATACATTACTTCTGACACACCCATAGGACCATATACATTACTTCTGTCTCACCCATAGGATCATATACATTACTTCTGTCTCACCCATAGGATCATATACATTACTTCTGTCACACCCATAGGATCATATACATTACTTCTGTCTCACCCATAGGATCATATACATTACTTCTGTCTCACCCATAGGATCATATACATTACTTCTGTCTCACCCATAGGATCATATACATTACTTCTGTCTCACCCATAGGATCATATACATTACTTCTCTCTCACCCATAGGATCATATACATTACTTCTGTCTCACCCATAGGACCATATACATTACTTCTGTCTCACCTATAGGACCATATACATTACTTCTGTCTCACCATAATTACTTCTGTCTCACCCATAGGATCATATACATTACTTCTGTCTCACCCATAGGACCATATACATTACTTCTGTCTCACCCATAGGATCATATACATTACTTCTGTCTCACCCATAGGACCATATACATTACTTCTGTCTCACCTATAGGACCATATACATTACTTCTGTCTCACCCATAATTACTTCTGTCTCACCTATAGGATCATATACATTACTTCTGTCTCACCCATAGGACCATATACATTACTTCTGTCTCACCCATAGGATCATATACATTACTTCTGTCTCACCCATAGGATCATATACATTACTTCTGTCTCACCCATAGGAACATATACATTACTTCTGTCTCACCCATAGGATCAAATACATTACTTCTGTCTCACCCATAGGACCATATACATTACTTCTGTCTCACCCATAGGATCATATACATTACTTCTGTCACACCCATAGGACCATATACATTACTTCTGTCTCACCCATAGGATCATATACATTACTTCTGTCTCACCCATAGGATCATATACACTACTTCTGTCTCACCCATAGGACCATATACATTATTTCTGTCTCACCCATAGGATCATATACATTACTGCTGTCTCACCCATAGGATCATATACATTACTTCTGTCACACCCATAGGATCATATACATTACTTCTGTCACACCCATAGGATCATATACATTACTTCTGTCACACCCATAGGATCATATACATTACTTCTGTCTCACCCATAGGATCATATACATTACTTCTGTCTCACCCATAGGATCCTATACATTACTTCTGTCTCACCCATAGGATCCTATACATTACTTCTGTCTCACCCATAGGATCATATACATTACTTCTGTCTCACCCATAGGATCCTATACATTACTTCTGTCACACCCATAATTACTTCTGTCTCACCCATAGGATCATACACATTACTTCTGTCACACCCATAGGATCATATACATTACTTCTGTCTCACCCATAGGATCATATACATTACTTCTGTCTCACCAATAGGATCATATACATTACTTCTGTCTCACCCATAGGATCATATACATTACTTCTGTCTCACCCATAGGATCATATACATTACTTCTGTCTCACCCATAGGACCATATACATTACTTCTGTCTCACCCATAGGATCATATACATTACTTCTGTCTCACCCATAGGACCCTATACATTACTTCTGTCACACCCATAGGATCATATACATTACTTCTGTCTCACCCATAGGATCATATACATTACTTCTGTCTCACCCATAGGATCATATACATTACTTCTGTCTCACCCATAGGATCATATACTTTACTTCTGTCTCACCCATAGGATCATAAACATTACTTCTGTCTCACCCATAATTACTTCTGTCTCACCCATAGGATCATATACATTACTTCTGTCTCACCCATAGGACCATATACATTACTTCTGTCTCACCCATAGGATCATATACATTACTTCTGTCTCACCCATAGGATCATATACATTACTTCTGTCTCACCCATCGGATCATATACATTACTTCTGTCTCACCCATAGGATCATATACATTACTTCTGTCTCACCCATAGGATCATATACATTACTTCTGTCTCACCCATAGGATCATATACATTACTTCTGTCTCACCCATAGGATCATATACATTACTTCTGTCTCACCCATAGGACCATATACATTACTTCTGTCTCACCCATAGGATCATATACATTACTTCTGTCACACCCATAGGACCCTATATATTACTTCTGTCTCACCCATAGGATCATATACATTACTGCTGTCTCACCCATAGGATCATATACATTACTTCTGTCACACCCATAGGATCATATACATTACTTCTGTCACACCCATAGGATCATATACATTACTTCTGTCTCACCCATAGGATCATATACATTACTTCTGTCTCACCCATAGGATCATATACATTACTTCTGTCTCACCCATAGGACCCTATACATTACTTCTGTCTCACCCATAGGATCATATACATTACTTCTGTCTCACCCATAGGATCATTTACATTACTTTTGTCTCACCCATAGGACCATATACATTACTTCTGTCTCACCCATAGGATCATATACATTACTTCTGTCACACCCATAGGACCATATACATTACTTCTGTCTCACCCATAGGATCATATACATTACTTCTGTCTCACCCATAGGATTATATACATTACTTTTGTCTCACCCATAGGACCATATACATTACTTCTGTCTCACCCATAGGATCATATACATTACTTCTGTCTCACCCATAGGATCATATACATTACTTCTGTCTCACCCATAGGATCAAATACATTACTTCTGTCTCACCCATAGGACCATATACATTACTTCTGTCTCACCCATAGGATCATATACATTACTTCTGACACACCCATAGGACCATATACATTACTTCTGTCTCACCCATAGGATCATATACATTACTTCTGTCTCACCCATAGGATCATATACATTACTTCTGTCTCACCCATAGGATCATATACATTACTTCTGTCTCACCCATAGGATCATATACATTACTTCTGTCTCACCCATAAGATCATATACATTACTTCTGTCTCACCCATAGGATCATATACATTACTTCTGTCTCACCCATAGGACCATATACATTACTTCTGTCTCACCTATAGGACCATATACATTACTTCTGTCTCACACATAATTACTTCTGTCTCACCCATAGGATCATATACATTACTTCTGTCTCACCCATAGGACCATATACATTACTTCTGTCTCACCCATAGGATCATATACATTACTTCTGTCTCACCCATAGGATCATATACATTACTTCTGTCTCACCCATAGGACCATATACATTACTTCTGTCTCACCCATAGGATCATATACATTACTTCTGTCTCACCCATAAGATCATATACATTACTTCTGTCTCACCCATAGGATCATATACATTACTTCTGTCTCACCCATAGGACCATATACATTACTTCTGTCTCACCTATAGGACCATATACATTACTTCTGTCTCACACATAATTACTTCTGTCTCACCCATAGGATCATATACATTACTTCTGTCTCACCCATAGGACCATATACATTACTTCTGTCTCACCCATAGGATCATATACATTACTTCTGACACACCCATAGGACCATATACATTACTTCTGTCTCACCCATAGGATCATATACATTACTTCTGTCTCACCCATAGGATCATATACATTACTTCTGTCTCACCCATAGGATCATATACATTACTTCTGTCTCACCCATAGGATCATATACATTACTTCTGTCTCACCCATAAGATCATATACATTACTTCTGTCTCACCCATAGGATCATATACATTACTTCTGTCTCACCCATAGGACCATATACATTACTTCTGTCTCACCTATAGGACCATATACATTACTTCTGTCTCACACATAATTACTTCTGTCTCACCCATAGGATCATATACATTACTTCTGTCTCACCCATAGGACCATATACATTACTTCTGTCTCACCCATAGGATCATATACATTACTTCTGTCTCACCCATAGGATCATATACATTACTTCTGTCTCACCCATAGGAACATATACATTACTTCTGTCTCACCCATAGGATCAAATACATTACTTCTGTCTCACCCATAGGACCATATACATTACTTCTGTCTCACCCATAGGATCATATACATTACTTCTGTCACACCCATAGGACCATATACATTACTTCTGTCTCACCCATAGGATCATATACATTACTTCTGTCTCACCCATAGGACCATATACATTATTTCTGTCTCACCCATAGGATCATATACATTACTGCTGTCTCACCCATAGGATCATATACATTACTTCTGTCACACCCATAGGATCATATACATTACTTCTGTCACACCCATAGGATCATATACATTACGTCTGTCTCACCCATAGGATCATATACATTACTTCTGTCACACCCATAGGATCATATACATTACTTCTGTCTCACCCATAGGATCATATACATTACTTCTGTCTCACCCATAGGATCATATACATTACTTCTGTCTCACCCATAGGACCATATACATTACTTCTGTCTCACCTATAGGACCATATACATTACTTCTGTCTCACCCATAATTACTTCTGTCTCACCCATAGGATCATATACATTACTTCTGTCTCACCCATAGGACCATATACATTACTTCTGTCTCACCCATAGGATCATATACATTACTTCTGTCTCACCCATAGGATCATATACATTACTTCTGTCTCAACCATAGGATCATATACATTACTTCTGTCTCACCCATAGGATCAAGTACATTACTTCTGTCTCACCCATAGGACCATATACATTACTTCTTTCTCACCCATAGGATCATATACATTACTTCTGTCACACCCATAGGACCATATACATTACTTCTGTCTCACCCATAGGATCATATACATTACTTCTGTCTCACCCATAGGATCATATACATTACTTTTGTCTCACCCATAGGACCATATACATTACTTCTGTCTCACCCATAGGATCATATACATTACTTCTGTCTCACCCATAGGATCATATACATTACTTCTGTCTCACCCATAGGATCAAATACATTACTTCTGTCTCACCCATACTACCATATACATTACTTCTGTCTCACCCATAGGATCATATACATTACTTCTGACACACCCATAGGACCATATACATTACTTCTGTCTCACCCATAGGATCATATACATTACTTCTGTCTCACCCATAGGATCATATACATTACTTCTGTCACACCCATAGGATCATATACATTACTTCTGTCTCACCCATAGGATCATATACATTACTTCTGTCTCACCCATAGGATCATATACATTACTTCTGCCTCACCCATAGGATCATATACATTACTTCTGTCTCACCCATAGGATCATATACATTACTTCTCTCTCACCCATAGGATCATATACATTACTTCTGTCTCACCCATAGGACCATATACATTACTTCTGTCTCACCTATAGGACCATATACATTACTTCTGTCTCACCCATAATTACTTCTGTCTCACCCATAGGATCATATACATTACTTCTGTCTCACCCATAGGACCATATACATTACTTCTGTCTCACCCATAGGATCATATACATTACTTCTGTCTCACCCATAGGACCATATACATTACTTCTGTCTCACCTATAGGACCATATACATTACTTCTGTCTCACCCATAATTACTTCTGTCTCACCCATAGGATCATATACATTACTTCTGTCTCACCCATAGGACCATATACATTACTTCTGTCTCACCCATAGGATCATATACATTACTTCTGTCTCACCCATAGGATCATATACATTACTTCTGTCTCACCCATAGGAACATATACATTACTTCTGTCTCACCCATAGGATCAAATACATTACTTCTGTCTCACCCATAGGACCATATACATTACTTCTGTCTCACCCATAGGATCATATAAATTACTTCTGTCACACCCATAGGACCATATACATTACTTCTGTCTCACCCATAGGATCATATACATTACTTCTGTCTCACCCATAGGATCATATACATTACTTCTGTCTCACCCATAGGACCATATACATTATTTCTGTCTCACCCATAGGATCATATACATTACTGCTGTCTCACCCATAGGATCATATACATTACTTTTGTCACACCCATAGGATCATATACATTACTTCTGTCACACCCATAGGATCATATACATTACTTCTGTCACACCCATAGGATCATATACATTACTTCTGTCTCACCCATAGGATCATATACATTACTTCTGTCTCACCCATAGGATCCTATACATTACTTCTGTCTCACCCATAGGATCCTATACATTACTTCTGTCTCACCCATAGGATCATATACATTACTTCTGTCTCACCCATAGGATCCTATACATTACTTCTGTCACACCCATAATTACTTCTGTCTCACCCATAGGATCATATACATTACTTCTGTCTCACCCATAGGACCATATACATTACTTCTGTCACACCCATAGGATCATATACATTACTTCTGTCTCACCCATAGGATCATATACATTACTTCTGTCTCACCAATAGGATCATATACATTACTTCTGTCTCACCCATAGGATCATATACATTACTTCTGTCTCACCCATAGGATCATATACATTACTTCTGTCTCTCCAATAATTACTTCTGTCTCACCCATAGGATCATATACATTACTTCTGTCTCACCCATAGGACCATATACATTACTTCTGTCTCACCCATAGGATCATATACATTACTTCTGTCTCACCCATAGGACCATATACATTACTTCTGTCTCACCCATAGGATCATATACATTACTTCTGTCTCACCCATAGGATCATATACATTACTTCTGTCTCACCCATAGGATCATATACATTACTTCTGTCTCACCCATAGGATCATATATATTACTTCTGTCTCACCCATAGGATCATATACATTACTTCTGTCTCACCCATAGGACCCTATATATTACTTCTGTCTCACCCATAGGATCATATACAATACTGCTGTCTCACCCATAGGATCATATACATTACTTCTGTCTCACCCATAGGATCCTATACATTACTTCTGTCTCACCCATAGGACCCTATATATTACTTCTGTCACACCCATAGGATCATATACATTACTTCTGTCTCACCCATAGGATCATATACATTACTTCTGTCTCACCCATAGGATCCTATACATTACTTCTGTCTCACCCATAGGATCCTATACATTACTTCTGTCTCACCCATAGGATCCTATACATTACTTCTGTCTCACCCATAGGATCCTATACATTACTTCTGTCACACCCATAATTACTTCTGTCTCACCCATAGGATCATATACATTACTTCTGTCTCACCCATAGGACCATATACATTACTTCTGTCACACCCATAGGATCATATACATTACTTCTGTCTCACCCATAGGATCATATACATTACTTCTGTCTCACCCATAGGATCATATACATTACTTCTGTCTCACCCATAGGATCATATACATTACTTCTGTCTCACCCATAGGATCATATACATTACTTCTGTCTCACCCATAATTACTTCTGTCTCACCCATAGGATCATATACATTACTTCTGTCTCACCCAGAGGACCATATACATTACTTCTGTCTCACCCATAGGATCATATACATTACTTCTGTCTCACCCATAGGATCATATACATTACTTCTGTCTCACCCATCGGATCATATACATTACTTCTGTCTCACCCATAGGATCATATACATTACTTCTGTCTCACCCATAGGATCATATACATTACTTCTGTCTCACCCATAGGATCATATACATTACTTCTGTCTCACCCATAGGATCATATACATTACTTCTGTCTCACCCATAGGATTATATATATTACTTCTGTCTCACCCATAGGATCATATACATTACTTCTGTCTCACCCATAGGACCCTATATATTACTTCTGTCTCACCCATAGGATCATATACATTACTGCTGTCTCACCCATAGTATCATATACATTACTTCTGTCACACCCATAGGATCATATACATTACTTCTGTCACACCCATAGGATCATATACATTACTTCTGTCTCACCCATAGGATCATATACATTACTTCTGTCTCACCCATAGGATCATATACATTACTTCTGTCTCACCCATAGGACCCTATACATTACTTCTGTCTCACCCATAGGATCATATACATTACTTCTGTCTCACCCATAGGATCATATACATTACTTTTGTCTCACCCATAGGACCATATACATTACTTCTGTCTCACCCATAGGATCATATACATTACTTCTGTCACACCCATAGGACCATATACATTACTTCTGTCTCACCCATAGGATCATATACATTACTTTTGTCTCACCCATAGGACCATATACATTACTTCTGTCTCACCCATAGGATCATATACATTACTTCTGTCTCACCCATAGGATCATATACATTACTTCTGTCTCACCCATAGGATCAAATACATTACTTCTGTCTCACCCATAGGACCATATACATTACTTCTGTCTCACCCATAGGATCATATACATTACTTCTGACACACCCATAGGACCATATACATTACTTCTGTCTCACCCATAGGATCATATACATTACTTCTGTCTCACCCATAGGATCATATACATTACTTCTGTCACACCCATAGGATCATATACATTACTTCTGTCTCACCCATAGGATCATATACATTACTTCTGTCTCACCCATAGGATCATATACATTACTTCTGTCTCACCCATAGGATCATATACATTACTTCTGTCTCACCCATAAGATCATATACATTACTTCTGTCTCACCCATAGGATCATATACATTACTTCTGTCTCACCCATAGGACCATATACATTACTTCTGTCTCACCTATAGGACCATTTACATTACTTCTGTCTCACCCATAATTACTTCTGTCTCACCCATAGGATCATATACATTACTTCTGTCTCACCCATAGGACCATATACATTACTTCTGTCTCACCCATAGGATCATATACATTACTTCTGTCTCACCCATAGGATCATATACATTACTTCTGTCTCACCCATAGGAACATATACATTACTTCTGTCTCACCCATAGGATCAAATACATTACTTCTGTCTCACCCATAGGACCATATACATTACTTCTGTTTCACCCATAGGATCATATACATTACTTCTGTCACACCCATAGGACCATATACATTACTTCTGTCTCACCCATAGGATCATATACATTACTTCTGTCTCACCCATAGGATCATATACATTACTTCTGTCTCACCCATAGGATCAAATACATTACTTCTGTCTCACCCATAGGACCATATACATTACTTCTGTCTCACCCATAGGATCATATACATTACTTCTGTCACACCCATAGGACCATATACATTACTTCTGTCTCACCCATAGGATCATATACATTACTTCTGTCTCACCCATAGGATCATATACATTGCTGCTGTCTCACCCATAGGACCATATACATTGCTGCTGTCTCACCCATAGGACCATATACATTGCTGCTGTCTCACCCATAGGACCATATACATTGCTGCTGTCTCACCCATAGGACCATATACATTGCTCCTGTCTCACCCATAGGACCATATACATTGCTGCTGTCTCACCCATAGGACCATATACATTGCTGCTGTCTCACCCATAGGACCATATACATTGCTGCTGTCTCACCCATAGGACCATAGACATTGCTGCTGTCTCACCCATAGGACCATAGACATTATTTCTGTCTCACCCATAGGATCATAGACATTACTTCTGTCTCACCCATAGGATCATAGACATTACTGCTGTCTCACCCATAGGACCATAGACATTGCTCCAGTCTCACCCATAGGACCATAGACATTGCTCCTGTCTCACCCATAGGACCATAGACATTACTCCTGTCTCACCCATAGGACCATAGACATTACTCCTGTCTCACCCATAGGACCATATACATTACTCCTGTCTTACCCATAGGACCATAGACATTACTCCTGTCTCACCCATAGGACCATATACCTTGCTCCTGTCTCACCCATAGGACCATATACATTGCTCCTGTCTCACCCATAGGACCATATACATTGCTCCTGTCTCACCCATAGGACCATATACATTGCTCCTGTCTCACCCATAGGACCATATACATTGCTCCTGTCTCACCCATAGGACCATATACATTGCTCCTGTCTCACCCATAGGACCATATACATTGCTCCTGTCTCACCCATAGGATCATATACATTGCTCCTGTCTCACCCATAGGACCATATACATTACTTCTGTCTCACCCATAGGACCATATACATTACTTCTGTCTCACCCATAGGACCATATACATTACTCCTGTCTCACCCATAGGACCATATACATTACTCCTGTCTCACCCATAGGACCATATACATTGCTCCTGTCTCACCCATAGGACCATATACATTGCTCCTGTCTCACCCATAGGACCATATACATTGCTCCTGTCTCACCCATAGGACCATATACATTGCTCCTGTCTCACCCATAGGACCATATACATTGCTCCTGTCTCACCCATAGGACCATATACATTGCTCCTGTCTCACCCATAGGACCATATACATTGCTTCTGTCTCACCCATAGGACCATATACATTGCTTCTGTCTCACCCATAGGACCATATACATTACTTCTGTCTCACCCATAGGACCATATACATTACTTCTGTCTCACCCATAGGACCCTATACATTACTTCTGTCTCACCCATAGGATCCTATACATTACTTCTGTCTCACCCATAGGATCCTATACATTACTTCTGTCTCACCCATAGGACCCTATACATTACTTCTGTCTCACCCATAGGACCCTATACATTACTTCTGTCTCACCCATAGGACCCTATACATTACTTCTGTCTCACCCATAGGACCCTATACATTGCTCCTGTCTCACCCATAGGATCATATACATTGCTCCTGTCTCACCCAAAGGATCATATACATTGCTCCTGTCTCACCCATAGGATCATATACATTGCTCCTCTCTCACCCATAGGACCATATACATTGCTCCTCTCTCACCCATAGGACCATATACATTGCTCCTGTCTCACCCATAGGACCATATACATTGCTCCTGTCTCACCCAGAGGACCATATACATTGCTCCTGTCTCACCCATAGGATCATATACATTACTTCTGTCTCACCCATAGGATCATAAACATTACTTCTGTCTCACCCATAGGACCATATACATTGCTCCTGTCTCACCCATACGATCATATACATTGCTCCTGTCTCACCCATAGGACCATATACATTGCTTCTGTCTCACCCATAGGATCATATACATTGCTTCTGTCTCACCCATAGGACCATATACATTGCTCCTGTCTCACCCATAGGACCATATACATTGCTCCTGTCTCACCCATAGGACCATATACATTGCTCCTGTCTCACCCATAGGACCATATACCTTGCTCCTGTCTCACCCATAGGACCACATACATTGCTCCTGTCTCACCCATAGGACCACATACATTGCTCCTGTCTCACCCATAGGACCATATACATTGCTCCTGTCTCACCCATAGGACCATATACATTGCTCCTGTCTCACCCATAGGACCATATACATTGCTCCTGTCTCACCCATAGGACCATATACATTGCTCCTGTCTCACCCATAGGACCATATACATTGCTCCTGTCTCACCCATAGGACCATATACATTGCTCCTGTCTCACCCATAGGACCATACACATTGCTCCTGTCTCACCCATAGGACCATATACATTGCTCCTGTCTCACCCATAGGACCATATACATTGCTTCTGTCTCACGCATAGGACCATATACATTGCTTCTGTCTCACCCATAGGACCATATACATTACTGCTGTCTCACCCATAGGACCATATACATTACTGCTGTCTCACCCATAGGACCATATACATTACTGCTGTCTCACCCATAGGACCATATACATTAATTCTGTCTCACCCATAGGACCATATACATTACTTCTGTCTCACCCATAGGACCATATACATTACTGCTGTATCACCCATAGGACCATATACATTACTGCTGTCTCACCCATAGGACCATATACATTGCTCCTGTCGCACCCATAGGACCATATACATTGCTCCTGTCGCACCCATAGGACCATATACATTGCTCCTGTGGCACCCATAGGACCATATACATTACTGCTGTCGCACCCATAGGACCATATACATTACTGCTGTCGCACCCATAGGACCATATACATTACTTCTGTCTCACCCATAGGACCATATACGTTACTTCTGTCTCACCCATAGGACCATATACGTTACTTCTGTCTCACCCATAGGACCATATACGTTACTTCTGTCTCACCCATAGGACCATATACGTTACTGCTGTTTCACCCATAGGACCATACACGTTACTGCTGTCTCACCCATAGGACCATATACGTTACTGCTGTCTCACCCATAGGACCATATACGTTACTGCTGTCTCACCCATAGGACCATATACGTTACTGCTGTCTCACCCATAGGACCATATACGTTACTGCTGTCTCAATCATAGGACCATATACATTGCTCCTGTCTCACCCATAGGACCATACACATTGCTCCTGTCTCACCCATAGGACCATATACATTGCTCCTGTCTCACCCATAGGACCATATACATTGCTTTTGTCTCACGCATAGGACCATATACATTGCTTCTGTCTCACCCATAGGACCATATACATTACTGCTGTCTCACCCATAGGACCATATACATTACTGCTGTCTCACCCATAGGACCATATACATTACTGCTGTCTCACCCATAGGACCATATACATTAATTCTGTCTCACCCATAGGACCATATACATTACTTCTGTCTCACCCATAGGACCATATACATTACTGCTGTATCACCCATAGGACCATATACATTACTGCTGTCTCACCCATAGGACCATATACATTGCTCCTGTCGCACCCATAGGACCATATACATTGCTCCTGTCGCACCCATAGGACCATATACATTGCTCCTGTGGCACCCATAGGACCATATACATTACTGCTGTCGCACCCATAGGACCATATACATTACTGCTGTCGCACCCATAGGACCATATACATTACTTCTGTCTCACCCATAGGACCATATACGTTACTTCTGTCTCACCCATAGGACCATATACGTTACTTCTGTCTCACCCATAGGACCATATACGTTACTTCTGTCTCACCCATAGGACCATATACGTTACTGCTGTTTCACCCATAGGACCATACACGTTACTGCTGTCTCACCCATAGGACCATATACGTTACTGCTGTCTCACCCATAGGACCATATACGTTACTGCTGTCTCACCCATAGGACCATATACGTTACTGCTGTCTCACCCATAGGACCATATACGTTACTGCTGTCTCAATCATAGGACCATATACGTTACTGCTGTCTCACCCATAGGACCATATACGTTACTGCTGTCTCACCCATAGGTCCATATACGTTACTGCTGTCTCACCCATAGGTCCATATACGTTACTGCTGTCTCACCCATAGGACCATATACGTTACTGCTGTCTCACCCATAGGACCATATACGTTACTGCTGTCTCACCCATAGGACCATATACGTTACTGCTGTCTCACCCATAGGACCATATACGTTACTGCTGTCTCAATCATAGGACCATATACGTTACTGCTGTCTCAATCATAGGACCATATACGTTACTGCTGTCTCACCCATAGGACCATATACATTACTGCTGTCTCACCCATAGGATCATATACATTACTGCTGTCTCACCCATAGGATCATATACATTACTGCTGTCTCACCCATAGGACCATATACATTACTGCTGTCTCACCCATAGGACCATATACATTACTGCTGTCTCACCCATAGGACCATATACATTACTTCTGTCTCACCCATAGGACCATATACATTACTTCTGTCTCACCCATAGGACCATATACGTTACTTCTGTCTCACCCATAGGACCATATACGTTACTTCTGTCTCACCCATAGGACCATATACTTTACTTCTGTCTCACCCATAGGACCATATACGTTACTGCTGTCTCACCCATAGGACCATATACGTTACTGCTGTCTCACCCATAGGACCATATACGTTACTGCTGTCTCACCCATAGGACCATATACGTTACTGCTGTCTCACCCATAGGACCATATACGTTACTGCTGTCTCACCCATAGGACCATATACGTTACTGCTGTCTCACCCATAGGACCATATACGTTACTGCTGTCTCACCCATAGGACCATATACGTTACTGCTGTCTCAATCATAGGACCATATACGTTACTGCTGTCTCACCCATAGGACCATATACGTTACTGCTGTCTCACCCATAGGATCATATACGTTACTGCTGTCTCACCCATAGGACCATATACATTACTGCTGTCTCACCCATAGGATCATATACATTACTGCTGTCTCACCCATAGGATCATATACATTACTTCTGTCGCACCCATAGGATCATATACATTGCTCCTGTCTCACCCATAGGACCATATACATTGCTCCTGTCTCACCCATAGGACCATATACAATACTTCTGTCTCACCCATAGGACCATATACAATACTTCTGTCTCACCCATAGGACCATATACAATACTTCTGTCTCACCCATAGGACCATATACAATACTTCTGTCTCACCCATAGGACCATATACATTACTGCTGTCTCAATCATAGGACCATATACATTACTGCTGTCTCAATCATAGGACCATATACATTACTGCTGTCTCACCCATAGGTCCATATACATTGCTGCTGTCTCACCCATAGGACCATATACATTGCTGCTGTCTCACCCATAGGACCATATACATTGCTCCTGTCTCACCCATAGGACCCTATACATTGCTCCTGTCTCACCCATAGGACCCTATACATTGCTCCTGTCGCACCCATAGGACCCTATACATTGCTCCTGTCGCACCCATAGGATCCTATACATTGCTCCTGTCGCACCCATAGGATCCTATACATTGCTCCTGTCGCACCCATAGGACCCTATACATTGCTCCTGTCGCACCCATAGGACCCTATACATTGCTCCTGTCGCACCCATAGGACCCTATACATTGCTGCTGTCTCACCCATAGGACCCTATACATTGCTGCTGTCTCACCCATAGGACCCTATACGTTGCTGCTGTCTCACCCATAGGACCCTATACGTTGCTGCTGTCTCACCCATAGGACCCTATACGTTGCTGTTGTCTCACCCATAGGACCCTATACATTGCTGCTGTCTCACCCATAGGACCCTATACATTGCTGCTGTCTCACCCATAGGACCCTATACATTACTGCTGTCTCACCCATAGGACCCTATACATTACTGCTGTCTCACCCATAGGACCCTATACATTACTGCTGTCTCACCCATAGGACCCTATACATTACTTCTGTCTCACCCATAGGACCCTATACATTACTCCTGTCTCACCCATAGGACCCTATACATTACTCCTGTCTCACCCATAGGACCCTATACATTACTCCTGTCTCACCCATAGGACCCTATACATTACTCCTGTCTCACCCATAGGACCCTATACATTACTCCTGTCTCACCCATAGGACCCTATACATTGCTCCTGTCTCACCCATAGGACCCTATACATTGCTCCTGTCTCACCCATAGGACCCTATACATTGCTCCTGTCTCACCCATAGGACCCTATACATTGCTCCTGTCTCACCCATAGGACCCTATACATTGCTCCTGTCTCAGCCACAGGACCCTATACATTGCTGCTGTCTCACCCACAGGACCCTATACATTGCTGCTGTCTCACCCACCGGACCCTATACATTGCTGCTGTCTCACCCATAGGACCCTAAACGTTGCTGCTGTCTCAACCATAGGACCCTATACGTTGCTGCTGTCTCACCCATAGGACCCTATACGTTGCTGCTGTCTCACCCATAGGACCCTATACGTTACTGCTGTCTCACCCATAGGACCCTATACGTTACTGCTGTCTCACCCATTGGACCCTATACGTTACTGCTGTCTCACCCATAGGACCCTATACGTTACTGCTGTCTCACCCATAGGACCCTATACGTTACTTCTGTCTCACCCATAGGACCCTATACGTTACTTCTGTCTCACCCATAGGACCCTATACGTTACTTCTGTCTCACCCATAGGACCCTATACGTTACTTCTGTCTCACCCATAGGACCCTAATACGTTACTTCTGTCTCACCCATAGGACCCTAATACGTTACTTCTGTCTCACCCATAGGACCCTATACGTTACTTCTGTCTCACCCATAGGACCCTATACGTTACTTCTGTCTCACCCACAGGACCCTATACGTTACTTCTGTCTCACCCATAGGACCCTATACGTTACTTCTGTCTCACCCATAGGACCCTATACGTTACTGCTGTCTCACCCATAGGACCATATACGTTACTGCTGTCTCACCCATAGGACCATATACGTTACTGCTGTCTCGCCCATAGGACCATATACGTTACTGCTGTCTCGCCCATAGGACCATATACGTTACTGCTGTCTCACCCATAGGACCATATACGTTACTTCTGTCTCACCCATAGGACCATATACGTTACTTCTGTCTCACCCATAGGACCATATACGTTACTTCTGTCTCACCCATAGGATCATATACGTTACTTCTGTCTCACCCATAGGATCATATACATTACTTCTGTCTCACCCATAGCACCATATACATTACTTCTGTCTCACCCATAGGACCATATACATTACTTCTGTCTCACCCATAATTACTTCTGTCTCACCCATAGGATCATATACATTACTTCTGTCTCACCCATAGGACCATATACATTACTTCTGTCTCACCCATAGGATCATATACATTACTTCTGTCTCACCCATAGGATCATATACATTACTTCTGTCTCACCCATAGGATCAAATACATTACTTCTGTCTCACCCATAGGACCATATACATTACTTCTGTCTCACCCATAGGATCATATACATTACTTCTGTCACACCCATAGGACCATATACATTACTTCTGTCTCACCCATAGGATCATATACATTACGTCTGTCTCACCCATAGGATCATATACATTACTTCTGTCACACCCATAGGATCATATACATTACTTCTGTCTCACCCATAGGATCATATACATTACTTCTGTCTCACCCATAGGATCATATACATTACTTCTGTCTCACCCATAGGATCATATACATTACTTCTGTCTCACCCATAGGATCATATACATTACTTCTGTCTCACCCATAGAACCATATACATTACTTCTGTCTCACCTATAGGACCATATATATTACTTCTGTCTCACCCATAATTACTTCTGTCTCACCCATAGGATCATATACATTACTTCTGTCTCACCCATAGGACCATATACATTACTTCTGTTTCACCCATAGGATCATATACATTACTTCTGTCTCACCCATAGGATCATATACATTACTTCTGTCTCAACCATAGGATCATATACATTACTTCTGTCTCACCCATAGGATCAAATACATTACTTCTGTCTCACCCATAGGACCATATACATTACTTCCGTCTCACCCATAGGATCATATACATTACTTCTGTCACACCCATAGGACCATATACATTACTTCTGTTTCACCCATAGGATCATATACATTACTTCTGTCTCACCCATAGGATCATATACATTACTTCTGTCTCACCCATAGGACCATATACATTACTTCTGTCTCACCCATAGGATCATATACATTACTTCTGTCTCACCCATAGGATCATATACATTACTTCTGTCTCACCCATAGGATCAAATACATTACTTCTGAATCACCCATATGACCATATACATTACTTCTGTCTCACCCATAGGATCATATACATTACTTCTGACACACCCATAGGACCATATACATTACTTCTGTCTCACCCATAGGATCATATACATTACTTCTGTCTCACCCATAGGATCATATACATTACTTCTGTCACACCCATAGGATCATATACATTACTTCTGTCTCACCAATAGGACCATATACGTTACTTCTGTCTCACCCATAGGATCATATACGTTACTTCTGTCTCACCCATAGGATCATATACATTACTTCTGTCTCACCCATAGGATCATATACATTACTTCTGTCTCACCCATAGGACCATATACATTACTTCTGTCTCACCCATAGGACCATATACATTACTTCTGTCTCACCCATAATTACTTCTGTCTCACCCATAGGATCATATACATTAATTCTGTCTCACCCATAGGACCATATACATTACTTCTGTCTCACCCATAGGATCATATACATTACTTCTGTCTCACCCATAGGATCATATACATTACTTCTGTCTCACCCATAGGATCAAATACATTACTTCTGTCTCACCCATAGGACCATATACATTACTTCTGTCTCACCCATAGGATCATATACATTACTTCTGTCACACCCATAGGACCATATACATTACTTCTGTCTCACCCATAGGATCATATACATTACGTCTGTCTCACCCATAGGATCATACACATTACTTCTGTCACACCCATAGGATCATATACATTACTTCTGTCTCACCCATAGGATCATATACATTACTTCTGTCTCACCCATAGGATCATATACATTACTTCTGTCTCACCCATAGGATCATATACATTACTTCTGTCTCACCCATAGGATCATATACATTACTTCTGTCTCACCCATAGGATCATATACATTACTTCTGTCTCACCCATAGGACCATATACATTACTTCTGTCTCACCTATAGGACCATATACATTACTTCTGTCTCACCCATAATAACTTCTGTCTCACCCATAGGATCATATACATTACTTTTGTCTCACCCATAGGACCATATACATTACTTCTGTCTCACCCATAGGATCATATACATTACTTCTGTCTCACCCATAGGATCATATACATTACTTCTGTCTCAGCCATAGGATCATATACATTACTTCTGTCTCACCCATAGGATCAAATACATTACTTCTGTCTCACCCATAGGACCATATACATTACTTCTGTCTCACCCATAGGATCATATACATTACTTCTGTCACACCCATAGGACCATATACATTACTTCTGTCTCACCCATAGGATCATATACATTACTTCTGTCTCACCCATAGGATCATATACATTACTTTTGTCTCACCCATAGGACCATATACATTACTTCTGTCTCACCCATAGGATCATATACATTACTTCTGTCTCACCCATAGGATCATATACATTACTTCTGTCTCACCCATAGGATCAAGTACATTACTTCTGTCTCACCCATAGGACCATATACATTACTTCTGTCTCACCCATAGGATCATATACATTACTTCTGTCTCACCCATAGGATCATATACATTACTTCTGTCTCACCCATAGGATCATATACATTACTTCTGTCTCACCCATAGGATCATATACATTAATTCTGTCTCACCCATAGGATCATATACATTACTTCTGTCTCACCCATAGGACCATATACATTACTTCTGTCTCACCTATAGGACCATATACATTACTTCTGTCTCACCCATAATTACTTCTGTCTCACCCATAGGATCATATACATTACTTCTGTCTCACCCATAGGACCATATACATTACTTCTGTCTCACCCATAGGATCATATACATTACTTCTGTCTCACCCATAGGATCATATACATTACTTCTGTCTCACCCATAGGAACATATACATTACTTCTGTCTCACCCATAGGATCAAATACATTACTTCTGTCTCACCCATAGGACCATATACATTACTTCTGTCTCACCCATAGGATCATATACATTACTTCTGTCACACCCATAGGACCATATACATTACTTCTGTCTCACCCATAGGATCATATACATTACTTCTGTCTCACCCATAGGATCATATACATTACTTCTGTCTCACCCATAGGACCATATACATTATTTCTGTCTCACCCATAGGATCATATACATTACTGCTGTCTCACCCATAGGATCATATACATTACTTCTGTCACACCCATAGGATCATATACATTACTTCTGTCACACCCATAGGATCATATACATTACTTCTGTCACACCCATAGGATCATATACATTACGTCTGTCTCACCCATAGGATCATATACATTACTTCTGTCACACCCATAGGATCATATACATTACTTCTGTCTCACCCATAGGATCATATACATTACTTCTGTCTCACCCATAGGATCATATACATTACTTCTGTCTCACCCATAGGATCATATACATTACTTCTGTCTCACCCATAGGATCATATACATTACTTCTGTCTCACCCATAGGATCATATACATTACTTCTGTCTCACCCATAGGACCATATACATTACTTCTGTCTCACCTATAGGACCCTATACATTACTTCTGTCTCACCCATAATTACTTCTGTCTCACCCATAGGATCATATACATTACTTCTGTCTCACCCATAGGACCATATACATTACTTCTGTCTCACCCATAGGATCATATACATTACTTCTGTCTCACCCATAGGATCATATACATTACTTCTGTCTCAACCATAGGATCATATACATTACTTCTGTCTCACCCATAGGATCAAATACATTACTTCTGTCTCACCCATAGGACCATATACACTACTTCTTTCTCACCCATAGGATCATATACATTACTTCTGTCACACCCATAGGACCATATACATTACTTCTGTCTCACCCATAGGATCATATACATTACTTCTGTCTCACCCATAGGATCATATACATTACTTTTGTCTCACCCATAGGACCATATACATTACTTCTGTCTCACCCATAGGATCATATACATTACTTCTGTCTCACCCATAGGATCATATACATTACTTCTGTCTCACCCATAGGATCAAATACATTACTTCTGTCTCACCCATAGGACCATATACATTACTTCTGTCTCACCCATAGGATCATATACATTACTTCTGACACACCCATAGGACCATATACATTACTTCTGTCTCACCCATAGGATCATATACATTACTTCTGTCTCACCCATAGGATCATATACATTACTTCTGTCACACCCATAGGATCATATACATTACTTCTGTCTCACCCATAGGATCATATACATTACTTCTGTCTCACCCATAGGATCATATACATTACTTCTGTCTCACCCATAGGATCATATACATTACTTCTGTCTCACCCATAGGATCATATACATTACTTCTCTCTCACCCATAGGATCATATACATTACTTCTGTCTCACCCATAGGACCATATACATTACTTCTGTCTCACCTATAGGACCATATACATTACTTCTGTCTCACCCATAATTACTTCTGTCTCACCCATAGGATCATATACATTACTTCTGTCTCACCCATAGGACCATATACATTACTTCTGTCTCACCCATAGGATCATATACATTACTTCTGTCTCACCCATAGGACCATATACATTACTTCTGTCTCACCTATAGGACCATATACATTACTTCTGTCTCACCCATAATTACTTCTGTCTCACCCATAGGATCATATACATTACTTCTGTCTCACCCATAGGACCATATACATTACTTCTGTCTCACCCATAGGATCATATACATTACTTCTGTCTCACCCATAGGATCATATACATTACTTCTGTCTCACCCATAGGAACATATACATTACTTCTGTCTCACCCATAGGATCAAATACATTACTTCTGTCTCACCCATAGGACCATATACATTACTTCTGTCTCACCCATAGGATCATATACATTACTTCTGTCACACCCATAGGACCATATACATTACTTCTGTCTCACCCATAGGATCATATACATTACTTCTGTCTCACCCATAGGATCATATACATTACTTCTGTCTCACCCATAGGACCATATACATTATTTCTGTCTCACCCATAGGATCATATACATTACTGCTGTCTCACCCATAGGACCATATACATTACTTCTGTCTCACCCATAATTACTTCTGTCTCACCCATAGGATCATATACATTAATTCTGTCTCACCCATAGGACCATATACATTACTTCTGTCTCACCCATAGGATCATATACATTACTTCTGTCTCACCCATAGGACCATATACATTACTTCTGTCTCACCCATAGGATCAAATACATTACTTCTGTCTCACCCATAGGACCATATACATTACTTCTGTCTCACCCATAGGATCATATACATTACTTCTGTCACACCCATAGGACCATATACATTACTTCTGTCTCACCCATAGGATCATATACATTACGTCTGTCTCACCCATAGGATCATACACATTACTTCTGTCACACCCATAGGATCATATACATTACTTCTGTCTCACCCATAGGATCATATACATTACTTCTGTCTCACCCATAGGATCATATACATTACTTCTGTCTCACCCATAGGATCATATACATTACTTCTGTCTCACCCATAGTATCATATACATTACTTCTGTCTCACCCATAGGATCATATACATTACTTCTGTCTCACCCATAGGACCATATACATTACTTCTGTCTCACCTATAGGACCATATACATTACTTCTGTCTCACCCATAATAACTTCTGTCTCACCCATAGGATCATATACATTACTTTTGTCTCACCCATAGGACCATATACATTACTTCTGTCTCACCCATAGGATCATATACATTACTTCTGTCTCACCCATAGGATCATATACATTACTTCTGTCTCAGCCATAGGATCATATACATTACTTCTGTCTCACCCATAGGATCAAATACATTACTTCTGTCTCACCCATAGGACCATATACATTACTTCTGTCTCACCCATAGGATCATATACATTACTTCTGTCACACCCATAGGACCATATACATTACTTCTGTCTCACCCATAGGATCATATACATTACTTCTGTCTCACCCATAGGATCATATACATTACTTTTGTCTCACCCATAGGACCATATACATTACTTCTGTCTCACCCATAGGATCATATACATTACTTCTGTCTCACCCATAGGATCATATACATTACTTCTGTCTCACCCATAGGATCAAGTACATTACTTCTGTCTCACCCATAGGACCATATACATTACTTCTGTCTCACCCATAGGATCATATACATTACTTCTGTCTCACCCATAGGATCATATACATTACTTCTGTCTCACCCATAGGATCATATACATTACTTCTGTCTCACCCATAGGATCATATACATTAATTCTGTCTCACCCATAGGATCATATACATTACTTCTGTCTCACCCATAGGACCATATACATTACTTCTGTCTCACCTATAGGACCATATACATTACTTCTGTCTCACCCATAATTACTTCTGTCTCACCCATAGGATCATATACATTACTTCTGTCTCACCCATAGGACCATATACATTACTTCTGTCTCACCCATAGGATCATATACATTACTTCTGTCTCACCCATAGGATCATATACATTACTTCTGTCTCACCCATAGGAACATATACATTACTTCTGTCTCACCCATAGGATCAAATACATTACTTCTGTCTCACCCATAGGACCATATACATTACTTCTGTCTCACCCATAGGATCATATACATTACTTCTGTCACACCCATAGGACCATATACATTACTTCTGTCTCACCCATAGGATCATATACATTACTTCTGTCTCACCCATACTATCATATACATTACTTCTGTCTCACCCATAGGACCATATACATTATTTCTGTCTCACCCATAGGATCATATACATTACTGCTGTCTCACCCATAGGATCATATACATTACTTCTGTCACACCCATAGGATCATATACATTACTTCTGTCACACCCATAGGATCATATACATTACTTCTGTCACACCCATAGGATCATATACATTACGTCTGTCTCACCCATAGGATCATATACATTACTTCTGTCACACCCATAGGATCATATACATTACTTCTGTCTCACCCATAGGATCATATACATTACTTCTGTCTCACCCATAGGATCATATACATTACTTCTGTCTCACCCATAGGATCATATACATTACTTCTGTCTCACCCATAGGATCATATACATTACTTCTGTCTCACCCATAGGATCATATACATTACTTCTGTCTCACCCATAGGACCATATACATTACTTCTGTCTCACCTATAGGACCCTATACATTACTTCTGTCTCACCCATAATTACTTCTGTCTCACCCATAGGATCATATACATTACTTCTGTCTCACCCATAGGACCATATACATTACTTCTGTCTCACCCATAGGATCATATACATTACTTCTGTCTCACCCATAGGATCATATACATTACTTCTGTCTCAACCATAGGATCATATACATTACTTCTGTCTCACCCATAGGATCAAATACATTACTTCTGTCTCACCCATAGGACCATATACACTACTTCTTTCTCACCCATAGGATCATATACATTACTTCTGTCACACCCATAGGACCATATACATTACTTCTGTCTCACCCATAGGATCATATACATTACTTCTGTCTCACCCATAGGATCATATACATTACTTTTGTCTCACCCATAGGACCATATACATTACTTCTGTCTCACCCATAGGATCATATACATTACTTCTGTCTCACCCATAGGATCATATACATTACTTCTGTCTCACCCATAGGATCAAATACATTACTTCTGTCTCACCCATAGGACCATATACATTACTTCTGTCTCACCCATAGGATCATATACATTACTTCTGACACACCCATAGGACCATATACATTACTTCTGTCTCACCCATAGGATCATATACATTACTTCTGTCTCACCCATAGGATCATATACATTACTTCTGTCACACCCATAGGATCATATACATTACTTCTGTCTCACCCATAGGATCATATACATTACTTCTGTCTCACCCATAGGATCATATACATTACTTCTGTCTCACCCATAGGATCATATACATTACTTCTGTCTCACCCATAGGATCATATACATTACTTCTCTCTCACCCATAGGATCATATACATTACTTCTGTCTCACCCATAGGACCATATACATTACTTCTGTCTCACCTATAGGACCATATACATTACTTCTGTCTCACCCATAATTACTTCTGTCTCACCCATAGGATCATATACATTACTTCTGTCTCACCCATAGGACCATATACATTACTTCTGTCTCACCCATAGGATCATATACATTACTTCTGTCTCACCCATAGGACCATATACATTACTTCTGTCTCACCTATAGGACCATATACATTACTTCTGTCTCACCCATAATTACTTCTGTCTCACCCATAGGATCATATACATTACTTCTGTCTCACCCATAGGACCATATACATTACTTCTGTCTCACCCATAGGATCATATACATTACTTCTGTCTCACCCATAGGATCATATACATTACTTCTGTCTCACCCATAGGAACATATACATTACTTCTGTCTCACCCATAGGATCAAATACATTACTTCTGTCTCACCCATAGGACCATATACATTACTTCTGTCTCACCCATAGGATCATATACATTACTTCTGTCACACCCATAGGACCATATACATTACTTCTGTCTCACCCATAGGATCATATACATTACTTCTGTCTCACCCATAGGATCATATACATTACTTCTGTCTCACCCATAGGACCATATACATTATTTCTGTCTCACCCATAGGATCATATACATTACTGCTGTCTCACCCATAGGATCATATACATTACTTCTGTCACACCCATAGGATCATATACATTACTTCTGTCTCACCCATAGGATCATATACATTACTTCTGTCACACCCATAGGATCATATACATTACTTCTGTCTCACCCATAGGATCCTATACATTACTTCTGTCTCACCCATAGGATCCTATACATTACTTCTGTCTCACCCATAGGATCCTATACATTACTTCTGTCTCACCCATAGGATCCTATACATTACTTCTGTCACACCCATAATTACTTCTGTCTCACCCATAGGATCATATACATTACTTCTGTCTCACCCATAGGACCATATACATTACTTCTGTCACACCCATAGGATCATATACATTACTTCTGTCTCACCCATAGGATCATATACATTACTTCTGTCTCACCAATAGGATCATATACATTACTTCTGTCTCACCCATAGGATCATATACATTACTTCTGTCTCACCCATAGGATCATATACATTACTTCTGTCTCTCCAATAATTACTTCTGTCTCACCCATAGGATCATATACATTACTTCTGTCTCACCCATAGGATCATATACATTACTTCTGTCTCACCCATAGGATCATATACATTACTTCTGTCTCACCCATCGGATCATATACATTACTTCTGTCTCACCCATAGGACCATATACATTACTTCTGTCTCACCCATAGGATCATATACATTACTTCTGTCTCACCCATAGGATCATATACATTACTTCTGTCTCACCCATAGGATCATATACATTACTTCTGTCTCACCCATAGGATCATATATATTACTTCTGTCTCACCCATAGGATCATATACATTACTTCTGTCTCACCCATAGGACCCTATATATTACTTCTGTCTCACCCATAGGATCATATACAATACTGCTGTCTCACCCATAGGATCATATACATTACTTCTGTCTCACCCATAGGATCCTATACATTACTTCTGTCTCACCCATAGGACCCTATATATTACTTCTGTCACACCCATAGGATCATATACATTACTTCTGTCTCACCCATAGGATCATATACATTACTTCTGTCTCACCCATAGGATCCTATACATTACTTCTGTCTCACCCATAGGATCCTATACATTACTTCTGTCTCACCCATAGGATCATATACATTACTTCTGTCTCACCCATAGGATCCTATACATTACTTCTGTCACACCCATAATTACTTCTGTCTCACCCATAGGATCATATACATTACTTCTGTCTCACCCATAGGACCATATACATTACTTCTGTCACACCCATAGGATCATATACATTACTTCTGTCTCACCCATAGGATCATATACATTACTTCTGTCTCACCCATAGGATCATATACATTACTTCTGTCTCACCCATAGGATCATATACATTACTTCTGTCTCACCCATAGGATCATATACATTACTTCTGTCTCACCCATAATTACTTCTGTCTCACCCATAGGATCATATACATTACTTCTGTCTCACCCATAGGACCATATACATTACTTCTGTCTCACCCATAGGATCATATACATTACTTCTGTCTCACCCATAGGATCATATACATTACTTCTGTCTCACCCATCGGATCATATACATTACTTCTGTCTCACCCATAGGATCATATACATTACTTCTGTCTCACCCATAGGATCATATACATTACTTCTGTCTCACCCATAGGATCATATACATTACTTCTGTCTCACCCATAGGATCATATACATTACTTCTGTCTCACCCATAGGATCATATATATTACTTCTGTCTCACCCATAGGATCATATACATTACTTCTGTCTCACCCATAGGACCCTATATATTACTTCTGTCTCACCCATAGGATCATATACATTACTGCTGTCTCACCCATAGGATCATATACATTACTTCTGTCACACCCATAGGATCATATACATTACTTCTGTCACACCCATAGGATCATATACATTACTTCTGTCTCACCCATAGGATCATATACATTACTTCTGTCTCACCCATAGGACCCTATACATTACTTCTGTCTCACCCATAGGATCATATACATTACTTCTGTCTCACCCATAGGATCATATACATTACTTTTGTCTCACCCATAGGACCATATACATTACTTCTGTCTCACCCATAGGATCATATACATTACTTCTGTCACACCCATAGGACCATATACATTACTTCTGTCTCACCCATAGGATCATATACATTACTTCTGTCTCACCCATAGGATCATATACATTACTTTTGTCTCACCCATAGGACCATATACATTACTTCTGTCTCACCCATAGGATCATATACATTACTTCTGTCTCACCCATAGGATCATATACATTACTTCTGTCTCACCCATAGGATCAAATACATTACTTCTGTCTCACCCATAGGACCATATACATTACTTCTGTCTCACCCATAGGATCATATACATTACTTCTGACACACCCATAGGACCATATACATTACTTCTGTCTCACCCATAGGATCATATACATTACTTCGGTCTCACCCATAGGATCATATACATTACTTCTGTCACACCCATATGATCATATACATTACTTCTGTCTCACCCATAGGATCATATACATTACTTCTGTCTCACCCATAGGATCATATACATTACTTCTGTCTCACCCATAGGATCATATACATTACTTCTTTCTCACCCATAAGATCATATACATTACTTCTGTCTCACCCATAGGATCATATACATTACTTCTGTCTCACCCATAGGACCATATACATTACTTCTGTCTCACCTATAGGACCATATACATTACTTCTGTCTCACCCATAATTACTTCTGTCTCACCCATAGGATCATATACATTACTTCTGTCTCACCCATAGGACCATATACATTACTTCTGTCTCACCCATAGGATCATATACATTACTTCTGTCTCACCCATAGGATCATATACATTACTTCTGTCTCACCCATAGGAACATATACATTACTTCTGTCTCACCCATAGGATCAAATACATTACTTCTGTCTCACCCATAGGACCATATACATTACTTCTGTCTCACCCATAGGATCATATACATTACTTCTGTCACACCCATAGGACCATATACATTACTTCTGTCTCACCCATAGGATCATATACATTACTTCTGTCTCACCCATAGGATCATATACATTACTTCTGTCTCACCCATAGGACCATATACATTATTTCTGTCTCACCCATAGGATCATATACATTACTGCTGTCTCACCCATAGGATCATATACATTACTTCTGTCACACCCATAGGATCATATACATTACTTCTGTCTCACCCATAGGATCATATACATTACTTCTGTCTCACCCATAGGACCATATACATTATTTCTGTCTCACCCATAGGATCATATACATTACTGCTGTCTCACCCATAGGATCATATACATTACTTCTGTCACACCCATAGGATCATATACATTACTTCTGTCTCACCCATAGGACCATATACATTACTTCTGTCTCACCTATAGGACCATATACATTACTTCTGTCTCACCCATAATTACTTCTGTCTCACCCATAGGATCATATACATTACTTCTGTCTCACCCATAGGACCATATACATTACTTCTGTCTCACCCATAGGATCATATACATTACTTCTGTCTCACCCATAGGATCATATACATTACTTCTGTCTCAACCATAGGATCATATACATTACTTCTGTCTCACCCATAGGATCAAATACATTACTTCTGTCTCACCCATAGGACCATATACATTACTTCTGTCTCACCCATAGGATCATATACATTACTTCTGTCACACCCATAGGACCATATACATTACTTCTGTCTCACCCATAGGATCATATACATTACTTCTGTCTCACCCATAGGATCATATACATTACTTTTGTCTCACCCATAGGACCATATACATTACTTCTGTCTCACCCATAGGATCATATACATTACTTCTGTCTCACCCATAGGATCATATACATTACTTCTGTCTCACCCATAGGATCAAATACATTACTTCTGTCTCACCCATAGGACCATATACATTACTTCTGTCTCACCCATAGGATCATATACATTACTTCTGACACACCCAAAGGACCATATACATTACTTCTGTCTCACCCATAGGATCATATACATTACTTCTGTCTCACCCATAGGATCATATACATTACTTCTGTCACACCCATAGGATCATATACATTACTTCTGTCTCACCCATAGGATCATATACATTACTTCTGTCTCACCCATAGGATCATATACATTACTTCTGTCTCACCCATAGGATCATATACATTACTTCTGTCTCACCCATAGGATCATATACATTACTTCTGTCTCACCCATAGGATCATATACATTACTTCTGTTTCACCCATAGGATCATGTACATTACTTCTGTCTCACCCATAGGACCATATACATTACTTCTGTCTCACCTATAGGACCATATACATTACTTCTGTCTCACCCATAATTACTTCTGTCTCACCCATAGGATCATATACATTACTTCTGTCTCACCCATAGGACCATATACATTACTTCTGTCTCACCCATAGGATCATATACATTACTTCTGTCTCACCCATAGGATCATATACATTACTTCTGTCTCACCCATAGGAACATATACATTACTTCTGTCTCACCCATAGGATCAAATACATTACTTCTGTCTCACCCATAGGACCATATACATTACTTCTGTCTCACCCATAGGATCATATACATTACTTCTGTCACACCCATAGGACCATATACATTACTTCTGTCTCACCCATAGGATCATATACATTACTTCTGTCTCACCCATAGGATCATATACATTACTTCTGTCTCACCCATAGGACCATATACATTATTTCTGTCTCACCCATAGGATCATATACATTACTGCTGTCTTACCCATAGGATCCTATACATTACTTCTGTCACACCCATAATTACTTCTGTCTCACCCATAGGATCATATACATTACTTCTGTCTCACCCATAGGACCATATACATTACTTCTGTCACACCCATAGGATCATATACATTACTTCTGTCTCACCCATAGGATCATATACATTACTTCTGTCTCACCCATAGGATCATATACATTACTTCTGTCTCACCCATAGGATCATATACATTACTTCTGTCTCACCCATAGGATCATATACATTACTTCTGTCTCACCCATAATTACTTCTGTCTCACCCATAGGATCATATACATTACTTCTGTCTCACCCATAGGACCATATACATTACTTCTGTCTCACCCATAGGATCATATACATTACTTCTGTCTCACCCATAGGATCATATACATTACTTCTGTCTCACCCATCGGATCATATACATTACTTCTGTCTCACCCATAGGATCATATACATTACTTCTGTCTCACCCATAGGATCATATACATTACTTCTGTCTCACCCATAGGATCATATACATTACTTCTGTCTCACCCATAGGATCATATACATTACTTCTGTCTCACCCATAGGATCATATATATTACTTCTGTCTCACCCATAGGATCATATACATTACTTCTGTCTCACCCATAGGACCCTATATATTACTTCTGTCTCACCCATAGGATCATATACATTACTGCTGTCTCACCCATAGGATCATATACATTACTTCTGTCACACCCATAGGATCATATACATTACTTCTGTCACACCCATAGGATCATATACATTACTTCTGTCTCACCCATAGGATCATATACATTACTTCTGTCTCACCCATAGGACCCTATACATTACTTCTGTCTCACCCATAGGATCATATACATTACTTCTGTCTCACCCATAGGATCATATACATTACTTTTGTCTCACCCATAGGACCATATACATTACTTCTGTCTCACCCATAGGATCATATACATTACTTCTGTCACACCCATAGGACCATATACATTACTTCTGTCTCACCCATAGGATCATATACATTACTTCTGTCTCACCCATAGGATCATATACATTACTTTTGTCTCACCCATAGGACCATATACATTACTTCTGTCTCACCCATAGGATCATATACATTACTTCTGTCTCACCCATAGGATCATATACATTACTTCTGTCTCACCCATAGGATCAAATACATTACTTCTGTCTCACCCATAGGACCATATACATTACTTCTGTCTCACCCATAGGATCATATACATTACTTCTGACACACCCATAGGACCATATACATTACTTCTGTCTCACCCATAGGATCATATACATTACTTCGGTCTCACCCATAGGATCATATACATTACTTCTGTCACACCCATATGATCATATACATTACTTCTGTCTCACCCATAGGATCATATACATTACTTCTGTCTCACCCATAGGATCATATACATTACTTCTGTCTCACCCATAGGATCATATACATTACTTCTTTCTCACCCATAAGATCATATACATTACTTCTGTCTCACCCATAGGATCATATACATTACTTCTGTCTCACCCATAGGACCATATACATTACTTCTGTCTCACCTATAGGACCATATACATTACTTCTGTCTCACCCATAATTACTTCTGTCTCACCCATAGGATCATATACATTACTTCTGTCTCACCCATAGGACCATATACATTACTTCTGTCTCACCCATAGGATCATATACATTACTTCTGTCTCACCCATAGGATCATATACATTACTTCTGTCTCACCCATAGGAACATATACATTACTTCTGTCTCACCCATAGGATCAAATACATTACTTCTGTCTCACCCATAGGACCATATACATTACTTCTGTCTCACCCATAGGATCATATACATTACTTCTGTCACACCCATAGGACCATATACATTACTTCTGTCTCACCCATAGGATCATATACATTACTTCTGTCTCACCCATAGGATCATATACATTACTTCTGTCTCACCCATAGGACCATATACATTATTTCTGTCTCACCCATAGGATCATATACATTACTGCTGTCTCACCCATAGGATCATATACATTACTTCTGTCACACCCATAGGATCATATACATTACTTCTGTCTCACCCATAGGATCATATACATTACTTCTGTCTCACCCATAGGACCATATACATTATTTCTGTCTCACCCATAGGATCATATACATTACTGCTGTCTCACCCATAGGATCATATACATTACTTCTGTCACACCCATAGGATCATATACATTACTTCTGTCTCACCCATAGGACCATATACATTACTTCTGTCTCACCTATAGGACCATATACATTACTTCTGTCTCACCCATAATTACTTCTGTCTCACCCATAGGATCATATACATTACTTCTGTCTCACCCATAGGACCATATACATTACTTCTGTCTCACCCATAGGATCATATACATTACTTCTGTCTCACCCATAGGATCATATACATTACTTCTGTCTCAACCATAGGATCATATACATTACTTCTGTCTCACCCATAGGATCAAATACATTACTTCTGTCTCACCCATAGGACCATATACATTACTTCTGTCTCACCCATAGGATCATATACATTACTTCTGTCACACCCATAGGACCATATACATTACTTCTGTCTCACCCATAGGATCATATACATTACTTCTGTCTCACCCATAGGATCATATACATTACTTTTGTCTCACCCATAGGACCATATACATTACTTCTGTCTCACCCATAGGATCATATACATTACTTCTGTCTCACCCATAGGATCATATACATTACTTCTGTCTCACCCATAGGATCAAATACATTACTTCTGTCTCACCCATAGGACCATATACATTACTTCTGTCTCACCCATAGGATCATATACATTACTTCTGACACACCCAAAGGACCATATACATTACTTCTGTCTCACCCATAGGATCATATACATTACTTCTGTCTCACCCATAGGATCATATACATTACTTCTGTCACACCCATAGGATCATATACATTACTTCTGTCTCACCCATAGGATCATATACATTACTTCTGTCTCACCCATAGGATCATATACATTACTTCTGTCTCACCCATAGGATCATATACATTACTTCTGTCTCACCCATAGGATCATATACATTACTTCTGTCTCACCCATAGGATCATATACATTACTTCTGTTTCACCCATAGGATCATGTACATTACTTCTGTCTCACCCATAGGACCATATACATTACTTCTGTCTCACCTATAGGACCATATACATTACTTCTGTCTCACCCATAATTACTTCTGTCTCACCCATAGGATCATATACATTACTTCTGTCTCACCCATAGGACCATATACATTACTTCTGTCTCACCCATAGGATCATATACATTACTTCTGTCTCACCCATAGGATCATATACATTACTTCTGTCTCACCCATAGGAACATATACATTACTTCTGTCTCACCCATAGGATCAAATACATTACTTCTGTCTCACCCATAGGACCATATACATTACTTCTGTCTCACCCATAGGATCATATACATTACTTCTGTCACACCCATAGGACCATATACATTACTTCTGTCTCACCCATAGGATCATATACATTACTTCTGTCTCACCCATAGGATCATATACATTACTTCTGTCTCACCCATAGGACCATATACATTATTTCTGTCTCACCCATAGGATCATATACATTACTGCTGTCTTACCCATAGGATCATATACATTACTTCTGTCACACCCATAGGATCATATACATTACTTCTGTCACACCCATAGGATCATATACATTACTTCTGTCTCACCCATAGGATCATATACATTACTTCTGTCTCACCCATAGGATCCTATACATTACTTCTGTCTCACCCATAGGATCCTATACATTACTTCTGTCTCACCCATAGGATCCTATACATTACTTCTGTCTCACCCATAGGATCCTATACATTACTTCTGTCACACCCATAATTACTTCTATCTCACCCATAGGATCATATACATTACTTCTGTCTCACCCATAGGACCATATACATTACTTCTGTCACACCCATAGGATCATATACATTACTTCTGTCTCACCCATAGGATCATATACATTACTTCTGTCTCACCCATAGGATCATATACATTACTTCTGTCTCACCCATAGGATCATATACATTACTTCTGTCTCACCAATAGGATCATATACATTACTTCTGTCTCACCCATAATTACTTCTGTCTCACCCATAGGATCATATACATTACTTCTGTCTCACCCATAGGACCATATACATTACTTCTGTCTCACCCATAGGATGATATACATTACTTCTGTCTCACCCATAGGATCATATACATTACTTCTGTCTCACCCATAGGATCATATACATTACTTCTGTCTCACCCATAGGACCATATACATTACTTCTGTCTCACCCATAGGATCATATACATTACTTCTGTCTCACCCATAGGATCATATACATTACTTCTGTCTCACCCATAGGATCATATACATTACTTCTGTCTCACCCATAGGATCATATACATTACTTCTGTCTCACCCATAGGATCATATACATTACTTCTGTCTCAACCATAGGATCATATACATTACTTCTGTCTCACCCATAGGATCAAATACATTACTTCTGTCTCACCCATAGGACCATATACATTACTTCTGTCTCACCCATAGGATCATATACATTACTTCTGTCACACCCATAGGACCATATACATTACTTCTGTCTCACCCATAGGATCATATACATTACTTCTGTCTCACCCATAGGATCATATACATTACTTTTGTCTCACCCATAGGACCATATACATTACTTCTGTCTCACCCATAGGATCATATACATTACTTCTGTCTCACCCATAGGATCATATACATTACTTCTGTCTCACCCATAGGATCAAATACATTACTTCTGTCTCACCCATAGGACCATATACATTACTTCTGTCTCACCCATAGGATCATATACATTACTTCTGACACACCCAAAGGACCATATACATTACTTCTGTCTCACCCATAGGATCATATACATTACTTCTGTCTCACCCATAGGATCATATACATTACTTCTGTCACACCCATAGGATCATATACATTACTTCTGTCTCACCCATAGGATCATATACATTACTTCTGTCTCACCCATAGGATCATATACATTACTTCTGTCTCACCCATAGGATCATATACATTACTTCTGTCTCACCCATAGGATCATATACATTACTTCTGTCTCACCCATAGGATCATATACATTACTTCTGTTTCACCCATAGGATCATGTACATTACTTCTGTCTCACCCATAGGACCATATACATTACTTCTGTCTCACCTATAGGACCATATACATTACTTCTGTCTCACCCATAATTACTTCTGTCTCACCCATAGGATCATATACATTACTTCTGTCTCACCCATAGGACCATATACATTACTTCTGTCTCACCCATAGGATCATATACATTACTTCTGTCTCACCCATAGGATCATATACATTACTTCTGTCTCACCCATAGGAACATATACATTACTTCTGTCTCACCCATAGGATCAAATACATTACTTCTGTCTCACCCATAGGACCATATACATTACTTCTGTCTCACCCATAGGATCATATACATTACTTCTGTCACACCCATAGGACCATATACATTACTTCTGTCTCACCCATAGGATCATATACATTACTTCTGTCTCACCCATAGGATCATATACATTACTTCTGTCTCACCCATAGGACCATATACATTATTTCTGTCTCACCCATAGGATCATATACATTACTGCTGTCTTACCCATAGGATCATATACATTACTTCTGTCACACCCATAGGATCATATACATTACTTCTGTCACACCCATAGGATCATATACATTACTTCTGTCTCACCCATAGGATCATATACATTACTTCTGTCTCACCCATAGGATCCTATACATTACTTCTGTCTCACCCATAGGATCCTATACATTACTTCTGTCTCACCCATAGGATCCTATACATTACTTCTGTCTCACCCATAGGATCCTATACATTACTTCTGTCACACCCATAATTACTTCTATCTCACCCATAGGATCATATACATTACTTCTGTCTCACCCATAGGACCATATACATTACTTCTGTCACACCCATAGGATCATATACATTACTTCTGTCTCACCCATAGGATCATATACATTACTTCTGTCTCACCCATAGGATCATATACATTACTTCTGTCTCACCCATAGGATCATATACATTACTTCTGTCTCACCAATAGGATCATATACATTACTTCTGTCTCACCCATAATTACTTCTGTCTCACCCATAGGATCATATACATTACTTCTGTCTCACCCATAGGACCATATACATTACTTCTGTCTCACCCATAGGATGATATACATTACTTCTGTCTCACCCATAGGATCATATACATTACTTCTGTCTCACCCATAGGATCATATACATTACTTCTGTCTCACCCATAGGACCATATACATTACTTCTGTCTCACCCATAGGATCATATACATTACTTCTGTCTCACCCATAGGATCATATACATTACTTCTGTCTCACCCATAGGATCATATACATTACTTCTGTCTCACCCATAGGATCATATACATTACTTCTGTCTCACCCATAGGATCATATATATTACTTCTGTCTCACCCATAGGATCATATACATTACTTCTGTCTCACCCATAGGACCCTATATATTACTTCTGTCTCACCCATAGGATCATATACATTACTTCTGTCACACCCATAGGATCATATACATTACTTCTGTCACACCCATAGGATCATATACATTACTTCTGTCTCACCCATAGGATCATATACATTACTTCTGTCTCACCCATAGGACCCTATACATTACTTCTGTCTCACCCATAGGATCATATACATTACTTCTGTCTCACCCATAGGATCATATACATTACTTCTGTCTCACCCATAGGACCCTATACATTACTTCTGTCACACCCATAATTACTTCTGTCTCACCCATAGGATCATATACATTACTTCTGTCTCACCCATAGCACCATATACATTACTGCTGTCTCACCCATAGGACCATATACATTACTTCTGTCTCACCCATTGGACCATATACATTACTTCTGTCACACCGATAATTACTTCTGTCTCACCCATAGGATCATATACATTACTTCTGTCTCACCCATAGGACCATATACATTACTTCTGTCTCACCCATAGGATCATATACATTAATTCTGTCTCACCCATAGGATCATATACATTACTTCTGTCTCACCCATAGGATCATATACATTACTTCTGTCTCACCCATAGGACCATATACATTACTTCTGTCTCACCCATACGACCATATACATTACTTCTGTCTCACCCATAGGATCATATACATTACTGCTGTCTCACCCATAGGATCATATACATTACTTCTGTCACACCCATAGGACCATATACATTACTTCTGTCACACCCATAGGATCATATACATTACTTCTGTCTCACCCGTAGGATCATATACATTACTTCTGTCTCACCCATAGGATCATATACATTACTCCTGTCTCACCCATAGGATCATATATGTTACTTCTGTCTCACCCATAGGATCATATACATTACTTCTGCCTCACCCATAGGATCATATACATTACTTCTTTCTCACCCATAGGACCCTATACATTACTTCTGTCACACCCATAATTACTTCTGTCTCACCCATAGGATCATATACATTACTTCTGTCTCACCCATAGAACCATATACATTACTGCTGTCTCACCCAAAGGACCATATACATTACTTCTGTCTCACCCATAGGATCATATACATTACTTCTGTCTCACCCATAGGATCCTATACATTACTTCTGTCACACCCATAATTACTTCTATCTCACCCATAGGATCCTATACATTACTTCTGTCTCACCCATAGCACCATATACATTATTGCTGTCTCACCCATAGGACCATATACATTACTTCTGTCTCACCCATAGGATCATATACATTACTTCTGTCTCACCCATAGGATCATATACATTACTTCTGTCTCAACCATAGGACCCTATACATTACTTCTGTCACACCCATAATTACTTATATCTCACCCATAGGATCATATACATTACTTCTGTCTCACCCATAGAACCATATACATTACTGCTGTCTCACCCATAGGACAATATACATTACTTCTGTCTCACCCATAGGATCATATACATTACTTCTGTCTCACCCATAGGATCATATACATTACTTCTGTCTCACCCATAGGACCATATACATTACTTCTGTCTTACCCATAGGACCGTATACATTACTTCTGTCTCACCCATAGGACCCTATACATTACTTCTGTCTCACCCATAGGACCCTATACATTATTTCTGTCTCACCCATAGGATCATATACATTACTGCTGTCTCACCCATAGGATCATATATATTACTTCTGTCACACCCATAGGACCATATACATTACTTCTGTCACACCCATAGGATCATATACATTACTTCTGTCTCACCCATAGGATCATATACATTACTTCTGTCTCACCCATAGGATCATATACATTACTCCTGTCTCACCCATAGGATCGTATACATTACTTCTGTCTCACCCATAGGATCATATACATTACTTCTGTCTCACCCATAGGACCCTATACATTACTTCTGTCACACCCATAATTACTTCTGTCTCACCCATAGGATCATATACATTACTTCTGTCTCACCCATAGGACCATATACATTACTGCTGTCTCACCCATAGGACCATATACATTACTTCTGTCTCACCCATAGGATCATATACATTACTTCTGTCTCACCCATAGGATCCTATACATTACTTCTGTCACACCCATAATTACTTCTGTCTCACCCATAGGATCATATACATTACTTCTGTCTCACCCATAGGATCATATACATTACTTCTGTCTCACCCATAGGATCATATACATTACTTCTGTCTCACCCATAGGATCATATACATTACTTCTGTCTCACCCATAGGACCCTATACATTACTTCTGTCACACCCATAATTACTTCTGTCTCACCCATAGGATCATATACATTACGTCTGTCTCACCCATAGGACCATATACATTACTGCTGTCTCACCCATAGGACCATATATATTACTTCTGTCTCACCCATAGGATCATATACATTACTTCTGTCTCACCCATAGGTCCCTATACATTACTTCTGTATCACCCATAGGACCCTATACATTACTTCTGTCACACCCATAGGACCATATACATTACTTCTGTCTCACCCATAGGATCATATACATTACTTCTGTCTCACCCATAGGACCCTATACATTACTTCTGTCTCACCCATAGGACCCTATACATTACTTCTGTCACACCCATAGGACCCTATACATTACTTCTGTCTCACCCATAAGACCATATACATTACTTCTGTCTCACCCATAGGACCATATACATTACTTCTGTCTCACCCATAGGACCATATACATTACTTCTGTCACACCCATAGGATCATATACATTACTGCTGTCTCACCCATAGGATCATATACATTACTTCTGTCACACCCATAGGACCATATACATTACTTCTGTCTCACCCATAGGACCATATACATTACTTCTGTCACACCCATAGGACCATATACATTACTTCTGTCTCACCCATAGGATCATATACATTACTGCTGTCTCACCCATAGGATCATATACATTACTTCTGTCACACCCATAGGACCATATACATTACTTCTGTCACACCCATAGGATCATATACATTACTTCTGTCTCACCCATAGGACCATATACATTACTTCTGTCTCACCCATAGGATCATATACATTACTTCTGTCTCACCCATAGGATCATATACATTAATTCTGTCTCACCCATAGGATCATATACATTACTTCTGTCTCACCCATAGGATCATATAGATTACTTCTGTCTCACCCATAGGACCATATACATTACTTCTGTCACACCCATAAGATCATATACATTACTTCTGTCTCACCCATAGGACCATATACATTATTTCTGTATCACCCATAGGACCATATACATTACTTCTGTCACACCCATAGGATCATATACATTACTTCTGTCTCACCCATAGGATCATATACATTACTTCTGTCTCACCCATAGGATCATATACATTACTTCTGTCTCACCCATAGGATCATATACATTACTTCTGTCTCACCCATAGGATCATATACATTACTTCTGTCTCACCCATAGGATCATATACATTACTTCTGTCTCATCCATAGGACCATATACATTACTTCTGTCTCACCCATAGGATCATATACATTACTTCTGTCTCACCCATAGGACCATATACATTACTTCTGTCTCACCCATAGGATCATATACATTACTGCTGTCTCACCCATAGGATCATATACATTACTTCTGTCACACCCATAGGACCATATACATTACTTCTGTCACACCCATAGGATCATACACATTACTTCTGTCTCACCCATAGGATCATATACATTACTTCTGTCTCACCCATAGGATCATATACATTACTCCTGTCTCACCCATAGGATCATATACATTACTTCTGTCTCACCCATAGGATCATATACATTACTCCTGTCTCACCCATAGGATCATATACATTACTTCTGTCTCACCCATAGGATCATATACATTACTTCTGCCTCACCCATAGGATCATATACATTACTTCTTTCTCACCCATAGGACCCTATACATTACTGTTGTCTCACCCAAAGGACCATATATATTACTTCTGTCTCACCCATAGGACCATATACATTACTGTTGTCTCACCCAAAGGACCATATATATTACTTCTGTCTCACCCATAGGATCATATACATTACTTCTGTCTCACCCATAGGATCCTATACATTACTTCTGTCACACCCATAATTACTTCTATCTCACCCATAGGATCATATACATTACTTCTGTCTCACCCATAGGACCATATACATTACTGCTGTCTCACCCATAGGACCATATACATTACTTCTGTCTCACCCATAGGATCATATACATTACTTCTGTCTCACCCATAGGATCATATACATTACTTCTGTCTCACCCATAGGACCCTATACATTACTTCTGTCACACCCATAATTACTTCTGTCTCACCCATAGGATCATATACATTACTTCTGTCTCACCCATAGGACCATATACATTACTGCTGTCTCACCCGTAGGACCATATACATTACTTCTGTCTCACCCATAGGATCATATACATTACTTCTGTCTCACCCATAGGATCATATACATTACTTCTGTCTCACCCATAGGACCATATACATTACTTCTGTCTCACCCATAGGACCGTATACATTACTTCTGTCTCACCCATAGGACCCTATACATTACTTCTGTCTCATCCATAGGACCCTATACATTATTTCTGTCTCACCCATGGGATCATATACATTACTTCTGTCTCACCCATAGGACCATATACATTACTTCTGTCTCACCCATAGGATCATATACATTACTTCTGTCTCACCCATAGGATCATATACATTACTGCTGTCTCACCCATAGGATCATATACATTACTTCTGTCTCACCCATAGGACCATATACATTACTTCTGTCTCACCCATAGGATCATATACATTACTGCTGTCTCACCCATAGGATCATATACATTACTTCTGTCACACCCATAGGACCATATACATTACTTCTGTCACACCCATAGGATCATATACATTACTTCTGTCTCACCCATAGGATCATATACATTACTTCTTTCTCACCCATAGGATCATATACATTACTCCTGTCTCACCCATAGGATCATATACATTACTTCTGTCTCACCCATAGGATCATATACATTACTTCTGTCTCACCCATAGGACCCTATACATTACTTCTGTCACACCCATAATTACTTCTGTCTCACCCATAGGATCATATACATTACTTCTGTCTCACCCATAGGACCATATACATTACTGCTGTCTCACCCATAGGACCATATACATTACTTCTGTCTCACCCATAGGATCATATACATTACTTCTGTCTCACCCATAGGATCCTATACATTACTTCTGTCACACCCATAATTACTTCTGTCTCACCCATAGGATCATATACATTACTTCTGTCTCACCCATAGGATCATATACATTACTTCTGTCTCACCCATAGGATCATATACATTACTTCTGTCTCACCCATAGGACCCTATACATTACTTCTGTCACACCCATAATTACTTCTGTCTCACCCATAGGATCATATACATTACTTCTGTCTCACCCATAGGACCATATACATTACTGCTGTCTCACCCATAGGACCATATACATTACTTCTGTCTCACCCATAGGATCATATACATTACTTCTGTCTCACCCAGAGAATCATATACATTACTTCTGTCTCACCCATAGGATCATATACATTACTTCTGTCTCACCCATAGGACCGTATACATTACTTCTGTCTCACCCATAGGACCCTATACATTACTTCTGTCTCACCCATAGGACAATATACATTACTTCTGTCTCACCCATAGGACCCTATACATTACTTCTGTCTCACCCATAGGACCCTATACATTACTTCTGTCACACCCATAGGACCATATACATTACTTCTGTCTCACCCATAGGATCATATACATTACTTCTGTCTCACCCATAGGACCCTATACATTACTTCTGTCTCACCCATAGGACCCTATACATTACTTCTGTCACACCCATAGGACCCTATACATTACTTCTGTCTCACCCATAGGACCATATACATTACTTCTGTCTCACCCATAGGACCATATACATTACTTCTGTCTCACCCATAGGACCATATACATTGCTTCTGTCTCACCCATAGGATCATATACATTACTTCTGTCTCACCCATAGGACCATATACATTACTTCTGTCTCACCCAAAGGATCATATACATTACTTCTGTCTCACCCATAGGATCATATACATTACTTCTGTCTCACCCATAGGATCATATACTTTACTTCTGTCTCACCCATAGGATCATATACATTACTTCTGTCTCACCCATAGGATCATATACTTTACTTCTGTCTCACCCATAGGACCATATACATTACTGCTGTCTCACCCATAGGACCATATACATTACTTCTGTCTCACCCATAGGATCATATACATTACTTCTGTCTCACCCATAGGATCATATACATTGCTTCTGTCTCACCCATAGGACCATATACATTGCTCCTGTCTCACCCATAGGACCATATACATTACTTCTGTCTCACCCATAGGACCATATATATTACTGCTGTCACACCCATAAGATCATATACATTACTGCTGTCTCGCCCATAGGATCATATACATTACTGCTGTCTCACCCATAGGATCATATACATTACTTCTGTCTCACCCATAGGACCATATACATTACTTCTGTCTCACCCATAGGACCATATACATTACTTGTCTCACCCATAGGATCATATACATTACTTCTGTCTCACCCATAAGATCATATACATTGCTTCTGTCTCACCCATAGGATCATATACATTACTGCTGTCTCACCCATAGGATCACATACAATACTTCTGTCTCACCCATAGGATCATATACTTTACTTCTGTCTCACCCATAGGATCATATACATTACTTCTGTCTCACCCATAGGATCATATACTTTACTTCTGTCTCACCCATAGGATCAAATACATTACTTCTGTCTCACCCATAGGATCATATACATTACTTCTGTCTCACCCAAAGGACCATATACATTACTTCTGTCTCACCCATAGGACCATATACATTACTTCTGTCAAACCCATAGGATCATATACATTACTTCTGTCTCACCCATAGGACCATATACATTACTTCTGTCTCACCCATAGGACCATATACATTACTTCTGTCTCACCCATAGGACCATATACATTACTTGTGTCTCACCCATAAGATCATATACATTAATTCTGTCTCACCCATAGGATCATATACATTACTGCTGTCTCACCCATAGGATCATATACATTACTTCTGTCTCACCCATAGGACCATATACATTACTGCTGTCTCACCCATAGGACCCTATACATTACTTCTGTCTCACCCATAGGACCCTATACATTACTTCTGTCTCACCCATAGGATCATATACATTACTTCTGTCTCACCCATAGGACCATATACATTACTTCTGTCTCACCCATAGGACCATATACATTACTTCTGTCTCACCCATAGGACCATATACATTACTTCTGTCTCACCCATAGGATCATATACATTACTTCTGTCTCACCCATAGGATCATATACATTACTTCTGTCTCACCCATAGGACCATATACATTACTGCTGTCTCACCCATAGGATCATATACATTACTTCTGTCCCACCCATAGGATCATATACATTACTTCTGTCTCACCCTTAGGATCATATACATTACTTCTGTCTCAACCATAGGACCATATACATTACTGCTGTCTCACCCATAGGACCATATACATTACTTCTGTCTCACCCATAGGATCATATACATTACTTCTGTCACACCCATAGGACCATATACATTACTTCTGTCACACCCATAGGATCATATACATTACTTCTGTCTCACCCATAGGACCATATACATTACTTCTGTCTCACCCATAGGATCATATACATTACTTCTGTCTCACCCATAGGATCATATACATTACTTCTGTCTCACCCATAGGATCATATACATTACTTCTGTCTCACCCATAGGATCATATAGATTACTTCTGTCTCACCCATAGGACCATATACATTACTTCTGTCACACCCATAAGATCATATACATTACTTCTGTCTCACCCATAGGACCATATACATTACTTCTGTCTCACCCATAGGACCATATACATTACTTCTGTCACACCCATAGGATCAAATACATTACTTCTGTCTCACCCATAGGATCATATACATTACTTCTGTCTCACCCATAGGATCATATACATTACTTCTGTCTCACCCATAGGATCATATACATTACTTCTGTCTCACCCATAGGATCATATACATTACTTCTGTCTCACCCATAGGATCATATACATTACTTCTGTCTCACCCATAGGATCATATACATTACTTCTGTCTCACCCATAGGATCATATGCATTACTTCTGTCTCACCCACAGGATCATATGCATTACTTCTGTCTCACCCATAGGATCATATGCATTACTTCTGTCTCACCCATAGGACCATATGCATTACTTCTGTCACACCCATAGGATCATATACATTACTTCTGTCACACCCATAGGATCATATACATTACTTCTGTCTCACCCATAGGATCATATACATTACTTCTGTCTCACCCATAGGATCATATACATTACTTCTGTCACACCCATAGGATCATATACATTACTTCTGTCTCACCCATAGGATCATATACATTACTTCTGTCTCACCCATAGGATCATATACATTACTTCTGTCTCACCCATAGGATCTTATACATTACTTCTGTCTCACCCATAGGACCCTATACATTACTTCTGTCTCACCCATAGGACCCTATACATTACTTCTGTCACACCCATAATTACTTCTGTCTCACCCATAGGATCATATACATTACTTCTGTCTCACCCATAGGACCATATACATTACTGCTGTCTCACCCATAGGACCATATACATTACTTCTGTCTCACCCATAGGATCATATACATTACTTCTGTCTCACCCATAGGACCATATACATTACTTCTGTCTCACCCATAGGACCATATACATTACTTCTGTCTCACCCATAGGACCATATACATTACTTCTGTCTCACCCATAGGATCATATACATTACTTCTGTCTCACCCATAGGACCCTATACATTACTTCTGTCATACCCATAATTACTTCTGTCTCACCCATAGGATCATATACATTACTTCTGTCTCACCCATAGGACCATATACATTACTGCTGTCTCACCCATAGGACCATATACATTACTGCTGTCTCACCCATAGGATAATATACATTACTGCTGTCTCACCTATAGGATTATATACATTACTTCTGTCTCACCCATAGGACCCTATACATTACTTCTGTCTCACCCATAGGATCTTATACATTACTTCTGTCTCACCCATAGGACCCTATACATTACTTCTGTCTCACCCATAGGACCCTATACATTACTTCTGTCTCACCCATAGGACCCTATACATTACTTCTGTCTCACCCATAGGACCCTATACATTACTTCTGTCTCACCCATAGGACCCTAGACATTACTTCTGCCTCACCCATAGGACCCTATACATTACTTCTGTCACACCCATAGGACCCTATACATTACTTCTGTCACACCCATAGGACCCTATACATTACTTCTGTCTCACCCATAGGACCCTATACATTACTTCTGTCTCACCCATAGGACCCTATACATTACTTCTGTCTCACCCATAGGATCCTATACATTGCTTCTGTCTCACCCATAGGACCATATACATTGCTTCTGTCTCACCCTTAGGACCATATACATTGCTTCTGTCTCACCCATAGGATCATATACATTGCTTCTGTCTCACCCATAGGATCCTATCCATTACTTCTGTCTCACCCATAGGATCAAATACTTTACTTCTGTCTCACCCATAGGATCATATACATTACTTCTGTCTCACCCATAGGATCATATACATTACTTCTGTCTCACCCATAGGATCATATACTTTACTTCTGTCTCACCCATAGGACCATATACATTACTGCTGTCTCACCCATAGGACCATATACATTACTTCTGTCTCACCCATAGGATCATATACATTACTTCTGTCTCACCCATAGGATCATATACATTACTTCTGTCTCACCCATAGGATCATATACATTAATTCTGTCTCACCCATAGGATCATATACATTACTGCTGTCACACCCATAGGACCATATACATTACTGCTGTCTCACCCATAGGATCATATACATTACTGCTGTCTCACCCATAGGATCATATACATTACTTCTGTCTCACCCATAGGATCATATACATTACTTCTGTCTCACCCATAAGATCATATACATTACTTCTGTCTCACCCATAGGATCATATACATTACTGCTGTCTCACCCATAGGATCATATACATTACTTCTGTCTCACCCATAGGATCATATACTTTACTTCTGTCTCACCCATAGGATCATATACATTACTTCTGTCTCACCCATAGGATCATATACTTTACTTCTGTCTCACCCATAGGATCATATACATTACTTCTGTCTCACCCATAGGACCATATACATTACTTCTGTCTCACCCATAGGATCATATACATTACTTCTGTCTCACCCATAGGACCATATACATTACTTCTGTCTCACCCATAGGACCATATACATTACTTCTGTCTCACCCATAGGATCATATACATTACTTCTGTCTCACCCATAGGATCATATACATTATTTCTGTCTCAACCATAGGATCATATACTTTACTTCTGTCACACCCATAGGACCAAAAACATTACTTCTGTCTCACCCATAGGATCATATACATTACTTCTGTCTCACCCATAGGACCATATACATTACTTCTGTCTCACCCATAGGATCATATACATTAATTCTGTCTCACCCATAGGATCATATACATTACTGCTGTCTCACCCATAGGATCATGTACATTACTTCTGTCTCACCCATAGGATCATATACATTACTTCTGTCTCACCCATAGGACCATATACATTACTTCTGTCTCACCCATAGGATCATATACATTACTTCTGTCTCACCCATAGGATCATATACATTACTTCTGTCTCACCCATAGGATCATATACATTACTTCTGTCACACCCATAGGATCATATACATTACTTCTGTCTCACCCATAGGATCATATACATTACTTCTGTCTCACCCATAGGATCATATACATTACTTCTGTCTCACCCATAGGATCTTATACATTAATTCTGTCTCACCCATAGGACCCTATACATTACTTCTGTCTCACCCATAGGACCCTATACATTACTTCTGTCACACCCATAATTACTTCTGTCTCACCCATAGGATCATATACATTACTTCTGTCTCACCCATAGGACCATATACATTACTGCTGTCTCACCCATAGGACCATATACATTACTTCTGTCTCACCCATAGGATCATATACATTACTTCTGTCTCACCCATAGGACCATATACATTACTTCTGTCTCACTCATAGGACCATATACATTACTTCTGTCTCACCCATAGGACCATATACATTACTTCTGTCTCACCCATAGGATCATATACATTACTTCTGTCTCACCCATAGGACCCTATACATTACTTCTGTCACACCCATAAGTACTTCTGTCTCACCCATAGGATCATATACATTACTTCTGTCTCACCCATAGGACCATATACATTACTGCTGTCTCACCCATAGGACCATATACATTACTGCTGTCTCACCCATAGGATAATATACATTACTGCTGTCTCACCTATAGGATTATATACATTACTTCTGTCTCACCCATAGGACCCTATACATTACTTCTGTCTCACCCATAGGATCCTATACATTACTTCTGTCTCACCCATAGGACCCTATACATTACTTCTGTCTCACCCATAGGACCCTATACATTACTTCTGTCTCACCCATAGGACCCTATACATTACTTCTGTCTCACCCATAGGACCCTATACATTACTTCTGTCTCACCCATAGGACCCTATACATTACTTCTGTCACACCCATAGGACCCTATACATTACTTCTGTCACACCCATAGGACCCTATCCATTACTTCTGTCTCACCCATAGGACCCTATACATTACTTCTGTCTCACCCATAGGACCCTATACATTACTTCTGTCTCACCCATAGGATCCTATACATTGCTTCTGTCTCACCCATAGGACCATATACATTGCTTCTGTCTCACCCATAGGACCATATACATTGCTTCTGTCTCACCCTTAGGACCATATACATTGCTTCTGTCTCACCCATAGGATCATATACATTGCTTCTGTCTCACCCATAGGATCCTATCCATTACTTCTGTCTCACCCATAGGATCATATACTTTACTTCTGTCTCACCCATAGGATCATATACATTACTTCTGTCTCACCCATAGGATCATATACATTACTTCTGTCTCACCCATAGGATCATATACTTTACTTCTGTCTCACCCATAGGACCATATACATTACTGCTGTCTCACCCATAGGACCATATACATTACTTCTGTCTCACCCATAGGATCATATACATTAATTCTGTCTCACCCATAGGACCATATACATTACTGCTGTCACACCCATAGGATCATATACATTACTGCTGTCTCACCCATAGGATCATATACATTACTTCTGTCTCACCCATAGGATCATATACATTACTTCTGTCTCACCCATAAGATCATATACATTACTTCTGTCTCACCCATAGGATCATATACATTACTGCTGTCTCACCCATAGGATCATATACATTACTTCTGTCTCACCCATAGGATCATATACTTTACTTCTGTCTCACCCATAGGATCATATACATTACTTCTGTCTCACCCATAGGATCATATACTTTACTTCTGTCTCACCCATAGGATCATATACATTACTTCTGTCTCACCCATAGGACCATATACATTACTTCTGTCTCACCCATAGGATCATATACATTACTTCTGTCTCACCCATAGGACCATATACATTACTTCTGTCTCACCCACAGGACCATATACATTACTTCTGTCTCACCCATAGGATCATATACATTACTTCTGTCTCACCCATAGGATCATATACATTATTTCTGTCTCAACCAAAGGATCATATACTTTACTTCTGTCACACCCATAGGACCAAAAACATTACTTCTGTCTCACCCATAGGATCATATACATTACTTCTGTCTCACCCATAGGACCATATACATTACTTCTGTCTCACCCATAGGATCATATACATTAATTCTGTCTCACCCATAGGATCATATACATTACTGCTGTCTCACCCATAGGATCATGTACATTACTTCTGTCTCACCCATAGGATCATATACATTACTTCTGTCTCACCCATAGGACCATATACATTACTTCTGTCTCACCCATAGGATCATATACATTACTTCTGTCTCACCCATAGGATCATATACATTACTTCTGTCTCACCCATAGGATCATATACATTACTTCTGTCTCACCCATAGGATCATATACTTTACTTCTGTCTCACCCATAGGACCATATACATTACTTCTGTCTCACCCATAGGACCATATACATTACTTCTGTCACACCCATAAGATCATATACATTACTGTTGTCTCACCCATAGGATCATATACATTACAGCTGTCTCACCCATAGGACCATATACATTACTTCTGTCTCACCCATGGGATCATATACATTACTTCTGTCTCACCCATAGGACCATATACATTACTTCTGTCTCACCCATAGGATCATATACATTACTTCTGTCTCACCCATAGGATCATATACTTTACTTCTGTCTCACCCATAGGATCATATACATTACTTCTGTCTCACCCATAGGATCATATACTTTACTTCTGTCTCACCCATAGGACCATATACATTACTTCTGTCTCACCCATAGGACCATATACATTATTTCTGTCTCACCCATAGGATCATATACATTACTTCTGTCTCACCCATAGGACCATATACATTACTTCTGTCTCACCCATAGGACCATATACATTACTTCTGTCTCACCCATAGGATCATATACATTACTTCTGTCTCACCCATAGGATCATATACATTACTTCTGTCTCACCCATAGGATCCTATACATTACTGCTGTCTCACCCATAGGACCCTATACATTACTTCTGTCTCACCCATAGGACCCTATACATTACTTCTGTCTCACCCATAGGACCCTATACATTACTTCTGTCTCACCCATAGGATCATATACATTACTTCTGTCTCACCCATAGGATCATATACATTACTTCTGTCTCACCCATAGGATCATATACATTACTTCTGTCTCACCCATAGGATCATATACTTTACTTCTGTCTCACCCATAGGACCATATACATTACTTCTGTCTCACCCATAGGACCATATACATTACTTCTGTCACACCCATAAGATCATATACATTACTGCTGTCTCACCCATAGGATCATATACATTACTGCTGTCTCACCCATAGGACCATATACATTACTTCTGTCTCACCCATAGGACCATATACATTACTTCTGTCTCACCCATAGGACCATATACATTACTTCTGTCTCACCCATAGGACCATATACATTACTGCTGTTCCACCCATAGGATCATATACATTACTTCTGTCCCACCCATAGGATCATATACATTACTTCTGTCTCACCCATAGGATCATATACATTACTTCTGTCCCACCCATAGGATCATATACATTACTTCTGTCCCACCCATAGGATCATATACATTACTTCTGTCTCACCCATAGTATCATATACATTACTTCTGTCTCACCCATAGGACCATATACATTACTGCTGTCTCACCCATAGGATCATATACATTACTTCTGTCTCACCCATAGGATCATATACATTACTTCTGTCTCACCCATAGGACCATATACATTACTTCTGTCTCACCCATAGGACCATACACATTACTTCTGTCTCACCCATAGGACCATACACATTACTTCTATCTCACCCATAGGACCATATACATTACTTCTGTCTCTCCCATAGGATCATATACATTACTTCTGTCTCTCCCATAGGATCATATACATTACTTTTGTCTCACCCATAGGACCATATACATTACTTCTGTCTCACCCATAGGACCATATACATTACTTCTGTCTCACCCATAGGACCATATACATTACTTCTGTCTCACCCATAGGATCATATACATTACTTCTGTCTCTCCCATAAGATCATGTACATTACTTCTGTCTCACCCATAGGATCATATACATTACTTCTGTCACACCCATAGGACCATATACATTACTTCTGTCTCACCCATAGGATCATATACATTACTGCTGTCTCACCCATAGGATCATATACATTACTTCTGTCACACCCATAGGACCATATACATTACGTCTGTCTCACCCATAGGACCATATACATTACTTCTGTCACACCCATAGGACCATATACATTACTTCTGTCTCACCCATAGGATCATATACATTACTGCTGTCTCACCCATAGGACCATATACATTACTTCTGTCTCACCCATAGGATCATATACATTACTTCTGTCAAACCCATAGGATCATATACATTACTTCTGTCTCACCCATAGGACCATATACATTACTTCTGTCTCACCCATAGGACCATATACATTGCTTCTGTCTCACCCATAGCATCATATACATTACTTCTCTCTCACCCATAGGACCATATAGATTACTTCTGTCTCACCCATAGGACCATATACATTACTTCTGTCACACCCATAAGATCATATACATTACTTCTGTCTCACCCATAGGATCATATACATTACTTCTGTCTCACCCATAGGACCATATACATTACTTCTGTCACACCCATAGGATCATATACATTACTTCTGTCTCACCCATAGGATCATATACATTACTTCTGTCTCACCCATAGGACCATATACATTACTTCTGTCTCACCCATAGGACCATATACATTACTTCTGTCTCACCCATAGGATCATATACATTACTTCTGTCTCACCCATAGGACCATATACATTACTTCTGTCTCACCCATAGGATCATATACATTACTTTTGTCACACCCATAGGACCATATACATTACTTCTGTCACACCCATAGGACCATATACATTACTTCTGTCACACCCATAGGATCATATACATTACTTCTGTCACACCCATAGGATCATATACATTACTTCTGTCTCACCCATAGGATCATATACATTACTTCTGTCTCACCCATAGGATCATATACATTACTTCTGTCTCACCCATAGGATCATATACATTACTTCTGTCTCACCCATAGGATCATATACATTACTTCTGTCTCACCCATAGGACCCTATACATTACTTCTGTCACACCCATAATTACTTCTGTCTCACCCATAGGATCATATACATTACTTCTGTCTCACCCATAGGACCATATACATTACTGCTGTCTCACCCATAGGACCATATGCATTACTTCTGTCTCACCCATAGGATCATATACATTACTTCTGTCTCACCCATAGGACCATATACATTACTTCTGTCTCACCCATAGGACCATATACATTACTTCTGTCTCACCCATAGGATCATATACATTACTTCTGTCTCACCCATAGGACCCTATACATTACTTCTGTCACACCCATAATTACTTCTGTCTCACCCATAGGATCATATACATTACTTCTGTCTCACCCATAGGACCATATACATTACTGCTGTCTCACCCATAGGACCATATCCATTACTGCTGTCTCACCCATAGGATACTATACATTACTTCTGTCTCACCCATAGGATCCTATACATTACTTCTTTCTCACCCATAGGACCCTATACATTACTTCTGTCTCACACATAGGACCCTATACATTACTTCTGTCTCACCCATAGGACCCTATACATTACTTCTGTCTCACCCATAGGACCCTATACATTACTTCTGTCTCACCCATAGGACCCTATACATTACTTCTGTCTCACCCATAGGACCCTATACATTATTTCTGTCTCACCCATAGGACCCTATACATTACTTCTGTCTCACCCATAGGATCATATACATTACTTCTGTCTCACCCATAGGACCCTATACATTACTTCTGTCTCACCCATAGGACCCTATACATTACTTCTGTCTCACCCATAGGACCCTATACATTACTTCTGTCTCACCCATAGGACCCTATACATTACTTCTGTCTCACCCATAGGATCATATACATTGCTTCTGTCTCACCCATAGGATCATATACATTGCTTCTGTCTCACCCATAGGATCATATACATTGCTTCTGTCTCACCCATAGGATCATATACATTACTTCTGTCTCACCCATAGGATCATATACTTTACATCTGTCTCACCCATAGGATCATATACATTACTTCTGTCTCACCCATAGGATCATATACATTACTTCTGTCTCACCCATAGGATCATATACTTTACTTCTGTCTCACCCATAGGACCATATACATTACTGCTGTCTCACCCATAGGACCATATACATTACTGCTGTCTCACCCATAGGACCATGTACATTACTTCTGTCTCACCCATAGGATCATATACATTACTTCTGTCTCACCCATAAGATCATATACATTACTTCTGTCTCACCCATAGGATCATATACATTACTGCTGTCTCACCCATAGGATCATATACATTACTTCTGTCTCACCCATAGGATCATATACTTTACTTCTGTCTCACCCATAGGATCATATACATTACTTCTGTCTCGCCCATAGGATCATATACTTTACTTCTGTCTCACCCATAGGATCATATACATTACTTCTGTCTCACCCATAGGATCATATACATTACTTCTGTCTCACCCATAGGATCATATACATTACTTCTGTCTCACCCATAGGATCATATACAGTACTTCTGTCTCACCCATAGGATCATATACATTACTTCTGTCTCACCCATAGGATTATATACATTACTTCTGTCTCACCCATAGGATCATATACTTTACTTCTGTCACACCCATAGGACCATATACATTACTTCTGTCTCACCCATAGGATCATATACATTACTTCTGTCTCACCCATAGGACCATATACATTACTTCTGTCTCACCCATAGGATCATATACATTAATTCTGTCTCACCCATAGGATCATATACATTACTGCTGTCTCACCCATAGGATCATGTACATTACTTCTGTCTCACCCATAGGACCATATACATTACTTCTGTCTCACCCATAGGATCATATACATTACTTCTGTCTCACCCATAGGATCATATACATTACTTCTGTCTCACCCATAGGACCATATACATTACTTCTGTCTCACCCATAGGACCATATACATTACTTCTGTCACACCCATAGGATCATATACATTACTTCTGTCTCACCCATAGGACCATATACATTACTTCTGTCTCACCCATAGGACCATATACATTGCTTCTGTCTCACCCATAGGATCATATACATTACTTCTCTCTCACCCATAGGACCATATAGATTACTTCTGTCTCACCCATAGGACCATATACATTACGTCTGTCACACCCATAAGATCATATACATTACTTCTGTCTCACCCATAGGATCATATACATTACTTCTGTCTCACCCATAGGACCATATACATTACTTCTGTCTCACCCATATGACCATATACATTACTTCTGTCACACCCATAGGATCATATACATTACTTCTGTCTCACCCATAGGATCATATACATTACTTCTGTCTCACCCATAGGATCATATACATTACTTCTGTCTCACCCATAGGATCATATACATTACTTCTGTCACACCCATAGGATCATATACATTACTTCTGTCTCACCCATAGGATCATATACATTACTTCTGTCTCACCCATAGGACCATATACATTACTTCTGTCTCACCCATAGGATCATATACATTACTTTTGTCACACCCATAGGATCATATACATTACTTTTGTCACACCCATAGGACCATATACATTACTTCTGTCACACCCATAGGATCATATACATTACTTCTGTCACACCCATAGGATCATATACATTACTTCTGTCTCACCCATAGGATCATATACATTACTTCTGTCACACCCATAGGATCATATACATTACTTCTGTCACACCCATAGGATCATATACATTACTTCTGTCTCACCCATAGGACCCTATACATTACTTCTGTCACACCCATAATTACTTCTGTCTCACCCATAGGATCATATACATTACTTCTGTCTCACCCATAGGACATATACATTACTGCTGTCTCACCCATAGGACCATATACATTACTTCTGTCTCACCCATAGGATCATATACATTACTTCTGTCTCACCCATAGGACCATATACATTACTTCTGTCTCACCCATAGGACCATATACATTACTTCTGTCTCACCCATAGGATCATATACATTACTTCTGTCTCACCCATAGGATCATATACATTACTTCTGTCTCACCCATAGGACCCTATACATTACTTCTGTCACACCCATAATTACTTCTGTCTCACCCATAGGATCATATACATTACTTCTGTCTCACCCACAGGACCATATCCATTACTGCTATCTCACCCATAGGATCATATACATTACTTCTGTCTCACCCATAGGATCCTATACATTACTTCTGTCTCACCCATAGGACCCTATACATTACTTCTGTCTCACCCATAGGACCCTATACATTACTTCTGTCTCACCCATAGGACCCTATACATTACTTCTGTCTCACCCATAGGACCCTATACATTACTTCTGTCTCACCCATAGGACCATATACATTACTGCTGTCTAACCCATAGGACCATATACATTACTTATGTCTCACCCATAGGATCATATACATTACTTCTGTCTCACCCATAGGACCATATACATTACTTCTGTCTCACCCATAGGACCATATACATTACTTCTGTCTCACCCATAGGATCATATACATTACTTCTGTCTCACCCATAGGATCCTATACATTACTTCTGTCACACCCATAATTACTTCTGTCTCACCCATAGGATCATATACATTACTTCTGTCTCACCCACAGGACCATATACATTACTGCAGTCTCACCCATAGGACCATATCCATTACTGCTATCTCACCCATAGGATCATATACATTACTTCTGTCTCACCCATAGGATCCTATACATTACTTCTGTCTCACCCATAGGATCCTATACATTACTTCTGCCTCACCCATAGGACCCTATACATTACTTCTGTCTCACCATAGGACCCTATACATTACTTCTGTCTCACCCATAGGACCCTATACATTACTTCTGTCTCACCCATAGGACCCTATACATTACTTCTGTCTCACCCATAGGACCCTATACATTACTTCTGTCTCACCCATAGGACCCTATACATTACTTCTGTCTCACCCATAGGACCCTATACATTACTTCTGTCACACCCATAGGACCCTATACATTACTTCTGTCTCACCCATATGACCCTATACATTACTTCTGTCTCACCCATAGGACCCTATACATTACTTCTGTCTCACCCATAGGACCCTATACATTACTTCTGTCTCACCCATAGGACCCTATACATTACTTCTGTCTCACCCATAGGACCATATACATTACTTCTGTCTCACCCATAGGACCATATACATTGCTTCTGTCTCACCCATAGGATCATATACATTACTGCTGTCTCACCCATAGGATCATATACATTACTTCTGTCTCACCCATAGGATCATATACTTTACTTCTGTCTCACCCATAGGATCATATACATTACTTCTGTCTCGCCCATAGGATCATATACTTTACTTCTGTCTCACCCATAGGATCATATACATTACTTCTGTCTCACCCATAGGATCATATACATTACTTCTGTCTCACCCATAGGATCATATACATTACTTCTGTCTCACCCATAGGATCATATACAGTACTTCTGTCTCACCCATAGGATCATATACATTACTTCTGTCTCACCCATAGGATTATATACATTACTTCTGTCTCACCCATAGGATCATATACTTTACTTCTGTCACACCCATAGGACCATATACATTACTTCTGTCTCACCCATAGGATCATATACATTACTTCTGTCTCACCCATAGGACCATATACATTACTTCTGTCTCACCCATAGGATCATATACATTAATTCTGTCTCACCCATAGGATCATATACATTACTGCTGTCTCACCCATAGGATCATGTACATTACTTCTGTCTCACCCATAGGACCATATACATTACTTCTGTCTCACCCATAGGATCATATACATTACTTCTGTCTCACCCATAGGATCATATACATTACTTCTGTCTCACCCATAGGACCATATACATTACTTCTGTCTCACCCATAGGACCATATACATTACTTCTGTCACACCCATAGGATCATATACATTACTTCTGTCTCACCCATAGGACCATATACATTACTTCTGTCTCACCCATAGGACCATATACATTGCTTCTGTCTCACCCATAGGATCATATACATTACTTCTCTCTCACCCATAGGACCATATAGATTACTTCTGTCTCACCCATAGGACCATATACATTACGTCTGTCACACCCATAAGATCATATACATTACTTCTGTCTCACCCATAGGATCATATACATTACTTCTGTCTCACCCATAGGACCATATACATTACTTCTGTCTCACCCATAGGACCATATACATTACTTCTGTCACACCCATAGGATCATATACATTACTTCTGTCTCACCCATAGGATCATATACATTACTTCTGTCTCACCCATAGGATCATATACATTACTTCTGTCTCACCCATAGGATCATATACATTACTTCTGTCACACCCATAGGATCATATACATTACTTCTGTCTCACCCATAGGATCATATACATTACTTCTGTCTCACCCATAGGACCATATACATTACTTCTGTCTCACCCATAGGATCATATACATTACTTTTGTCACACCCATAGGATCATATACATTACTTTTGTCACACCCATAGGACCATATACATTACTTCTGTCACACCCATAGGATCATATACATTACTTCTGTCACACCCATAGGATCATATACATTACTTCTGTCTCACCCATAGGATCATATACATTACTTCTGTCACACCCATAGGATCATATACATTACTTCTGTCACACCCATAGGATCATATACATTACTTCTGTCTCACCCATAGGACCCTATACATTACTTCTGTCACACCCATAATTACTTCTGTCTCACCCATAGGATCATATACATTACTTCTGTCTCACCCATAGGACATATACATTACTGCTGTCTCACCCATAGGACCATATACATTACTTCTGTCTCACCCATAGGATCATATACATTACTTCTGTCTCACCCATAGGACCATATACATTACTTCTGTCTCACCCATAGGACCATATACATTACTTCTGTCTCACCCATAGGATCATATACATTACTTCTGTCTCACCCATAGGATCATATACATTACTTCTGTCTCACCCATAGGACCCTATACATTACTTCTGTCACACCCATAATTACTTCTGTCTCACCCATAGGATCATATACATTACTTCTGTCTCACCCACAGGACCATATCCATTACTGCTATCTCACCCATAGGATCATATACATTACTTCTGTCTCACCCATAGGATCCTATACATTACTTCTGTCTCACCCATAGGACCCTATACATTACTTCTGTCTCACCCATAGGACCCTATACATTACTTCTGTCTCACCCATAGGACCCTATACATTACTTCTGTCTCACCCATAGGACCCTATACATTACTTCTGTCTCACCCATAGGACCATATACATTACTGCTGTCTAACCCATAGGACCATATACATTACTTATGTCTCACCCATAGGATCATATACATTACTTCTGTCTCACCCATAGGACCATATACATTACTTCTGTCTCACCCATAGGACCATATACATTACTTCTGTCTCACCCATAGGATCATATACATTACTTCTGTCTCACCCATAGGATCCTATACATTACTTCTGTCACACCCATAATTACTTCTGTCTCACCCATAGGATCATATACATTACTTCTGTCTCACCCACAGGACCATATACATTACTGCAGTCTCACCCATAGGACCATATCCATTACTGCTATCTCACCCATAGGATCATATACATTACTTCTGTCTCACCCATAGGATCCTATACATTACTTCTGTCTCACCCATAGGATCCTATACATTACTTCTGCCTCACCCATAGGACCCTATACATTACTTCTGTCTCACCATAGGACCCTATACATTACTTCTGTCTCACCCATAGGACCCTATACATTACTTCTGTCTCACCCATAGGACCCTATACATTACTTCTGTCTCACCCATAGGACCCTATACATTACTTCTGTCTCACCCATAGGACCCTATACATTACTTCTGTCACACCCATAGGACCCTATACATTACTTCTGTCTCACCCATATGACCCTATACATTACTTCTGTCTCACCCATAGGACCCTATACATTACTTCTGTCTCACCCATAGGACCCTATACATTACTTCTGTCTCACCCATAGGACCCTATACATTACTTCTGTCTCACCCATAGGACCATATACATTACTTCTGTCTCACCCATAGGACCATATACATTGCTTCTGTCTCACCCATAGGACCATATACATTGCTTCTGTCTCACCCATAGGATCATATACATTGCTTCTGTCTCACCCATAGGATCATATACTTTACATCTGTCTCACCCATAGGATCATATACATTACTTCTGTCTCACCCATAGGATCATATACTTTACTTCTGTCTCACCCATAGGACCATATACATTACTGCTGTCTCACCCATAGGACCATATACATTACTTCTGTCTCACCCATAGGACCATATACATTACTTCTGTCTCAGCCATAGGATTATATACATTACTTCTGTCTCACCCATAGGATCATATACATTACTTCTGTCTCACCCATAAGATCATATACATTACTTCTGTCTCACCCATAGGATCATATACATTACTGCTGTCTCACCCATAGGATCATATACATTACTTCTGTCTCACCCATAGGATCATATACTTTACTTCTGTCTCACCCATAGGATCATATACATTACTTCTGTCTCACCCATAGGATCATATACTTTACTTCTGTCTCACCCATAGGATCATATACATTACTTATGTCTCACCCATAGGACCATATACATTACTTCTGTCTCACCCATAGGATCATATACATTACTTCTGTCTCACCCATAGGATCATATACAGTACTTCTGTCTCACCCATAGGACCATATACATTACTTCTGTCTCACCCATAGGATCATATACATTACTTCTGTCTCACCCATAGGATCATATACATTACCTCTGTCTCACCCATAGGATCATATACTTTACTTCTGTCACACCCATAGGACCATATACATTACTTCTGTCTCACCCATAGGATCATATACATTACTTCTGTCTCACCCATAGGACCATATACATTACTTCTGTCTCACCCATAGGATCATATACATTAATTCTGTCTCACCCATAGGATCATATACATTACTGCTGTCTCACCCATAGGATCATGTACATTACTTCTGTCTCACCCATAGGACCATATACATTACTTCTGTCTCACCCATAGGATCATATACATTACTTCTGTCTCACCCATAGGATCATATACATTACTTCTGTCTCACCCATAGGACCATATACATTACTTCTGTCTCACCCATAGGATCATATACATTACTTCTGTCTCACCCATAGGATCATATACATTACTTCTGTCTCACCCATAGGATCATATACATTACTTCTGTCTCACCCATAGGATCATATACTTTAATTCTGTCTCACCCATAGGACCATATACATTACTTCTGTCTCACCCATAGGACCATATACATTACTTCTGTCACACCCATAAGATCATATACATTACTGCTGTCTCACCCATAGGATCATATACATTACTGCTGTCTCACCCATAGGACCATATACATTACTGCTGTCTCACCCATAGGATCATATACATTACTTCTGTCTCACCCATAGGACCATATGCATTACTTCTGTCTCACCCATAGGACCATATACATTACTTCTGTCTCACCCATAGGATCATATACATTACTTCTGTCTCACCCATAGGATCATATACTTTACTTCTGTCTCACCCATAGGATCATATACATTACTTCTGTCTCACCCATAGGATCATATTCTTTACTTCTGTCTCACCCATAGGACCATATACTTTACTGCTGTCTCACCCATAGGACCATATACATTACTTCTGTCTCACCCATAGGATCATATACATTACTTCTGTCTCACCCATAGGATCATATACATTACTTCTGTCTCACCCATAGGATCATATACATTGCTCCTGTCTCTCCCATAGGACCATATACATTACTTCTGTCTCACCCATAGGACCATATACATTACTGCTGTGACACCCATAAGATCATATACATTACTGCTGTCTCACCCATAGGACCATCTACATTACTTCTGTCTCACCCATAGGACCATATACATTACTTCTGTCTCACCCATAGGACCATATACATTACTTCTGTCTCACCCATAGGATCATATACATTACTTCTGTCTCACCAATAAGATCATATACATTACTTCTGTCTCACCCATAGGATCATATACATTACTTCTGTCTCACCCATAGGATCATATACATTACTTCTGTCTCACCCATAGGATCATATACATTACTTCTGTCTCACCCATAGGATCATATACTTTACTTCTGTCTCACCCATAGGATCATATACTTTACTTCTGTCTCACCCATAGGACCATATACATTACTTCTGTCTCACCCATAGGACCATATACATTACTTCTGTCTCACCCATAGGATCATATACATTACTTCTGTCTCACCCATAGGATCATATACATTATTTCTGTCTCACCAATAGGATCATATACATTACTTCTGTCTCACCCATAGGACCCTACACATTACTTCGGTCTCACCCATAGGACCCTATACATTACTTCTGTCTCACCCATAGGACCCTATACATTACTTCTGTCTCACCCATAGGACCCTATACATTACTTCTGTCTCACCCATAGGACCCTATACATTACTTCTGTCTCACCCATAGGACCCTATACATTACTTCTGTCTCACCCATAGGATCTTATACATTACTTCGGTCTCACCCATAGGATCATATACATTGCTCCTGTCTCACCCATAGGACCATATACATTGCTCCTGTCTCACCCATAGGACCATATACATTACTTCTGTCTCACCCATAGGATCATATACATTACTTCTGTCTCACCCATAGGATCATATACATTACTTCTGTCTCACCCATAGGATCATATACTTTACTTCTGTCTCACCCATAGGACCATATACATTACTTCTGTCTCACCCATAGGACCATATACATTACTTCTGTCACACCCATAAGATCATATACATTACTGCTGTCTCACCCATAGGATCATATACATTACTGCTGTCTGACCCATAGGACCATATACATTACTTCTGTCTCACCCATAGGACCATATACATTACTTCTGTCTCACCCATAGGACCATATACATTACTTATGTCTCACCCATAGGACCATATACATTACTGCTGTCTCACCCATAGGACCATATACATTACTGCTGTCCCACCCATAGGATCATATACATTACTTCTGTCCCACCCATAGGATCATATACATTACTTCTGTCTCACCCATAGGATCATATACATTACTGCTGTCTCACCCATAGGACAATATACATTACTTCTGTCTCACCCATAGGATCATATACATTACTTCTGTCTCACCCATAGGATCATATACATTACTTCTGTCTCACCCATAGGACCATATACATTACTTCTGTCTCACCCATAGGACCATACACATTACTTCTGTCTCACCCATAGGACCATATACATTCCTTCTGTCTCTCCCATAGGATCATATACATTACTTCTGTCTCTCCCATAGGATCATATACATTACTTCTGTCTCACACATAGGACCATATACATTACTTCTGTCTCACCCATAGGATCATATACATTACTTCTGTCTCTCCCATAGGATCATATACATTACTTCTGTCTCACCCATAGGATCATATACATTACTTCTGTCACACCCATAGGACCATATACATTACTTCTGTCTCACCCATAGGATCATATACATTACTGCTGTCTCACCCATAGGATCATATACATTACTTCTGTCACACCCATAGGACCATATACATTACTTCTGTCTCACCCATAGGACCATATACATTACTTCTGTCACACCCATAGGACCATATACATTGCTTCTGTCTCACCCATAGGATCATATACATTACTTCTGTCTCACCCACAGGACCATATACATTACTTCTGTCTCACCCATAGGATCATATACATTACTTCTCTCTCACCCATAGGACCATATACATTACTTCTGTCTCACCCATAGGACCATATACATTACTTCTGTCACACCCATAAGATCATATACATTACTTCTGTCTCACCCATAGGATCATATACATTACTTCTGTCTCACCCATAGGACCATATACATTACTTCTGTCTCACCCATAGGACCATATACATTACTTCTGTCACACCCATAGGATCATATACATTACTTCTGTCTCACCCATAGGATCATATACATTACTTCTGTCTCACCCATAGGATCATATACATTACTTCTGTCTCACCCATAGGACCATATACATTACTTCTGTCTCACCCATAGGATCATATACATTACTTCTGTCTCACCCATAGGATCATATACATTACTTCTGTCTCACCCATAGGATCATATACATTACTTCTGTCTTACCCATAGGACCATATACATTACTTCTGTCTCACCCATAGGACCATATACATTACTTCTGTCTCACCCACAGGATCATATACATTACTTCTGTCTCACCCATAGGACCATATACATTACTTCTGTCACGCCCATAGGATCATATACATTACTTCTGTCTCACCCACACCACCATATACATTACTTCTGTCACATCCATAGGATCATATACATTACTTCTGTCACACCCATAGGATCATATACATTACTTCTGTCTCACCCATAGGATCATATACATTACTTCTGTCTCACCCATAGGACCATATACATTACTTCTGTCACACCCATAGGATCATATACATTACTTCTGTCTCACCCATAGGATCATATACATTACTTCTGTCTCATCCATAGGATCATATACATTACTTCTGTCTCACCCATAGAATCATATACATTACTTCTGTCTCACCCATAGGACCCTATACATTACTTCTGTCACACCCATAATTACTTCTGTCTCACCCATAGGATCATATACATTACTTCTGTCTCACCCATAGGACCATATACATTACTGCTGTCTCACCCATAGGACCATATACATTACTTCTGTCTCACCCATAGGTTCATATACATTACTTCTGTCTCACCCATAGGACCATATACATTACTTCTGTCTCACCCATAGGACCATATACATTACTTCTGTCTCACCCATAGGATCATATACATTACTTCTGTCTCACCCATAGGACCCTATACATTACTTTTGTCACACCCATAATTACTTCTGTCTCACCCATAGGATCATATACATTACTTCTGTCTCACCCAAAGGACCATATACATTACTGCTGTCTCACCCATAGGACCATATCCATTACTGCTGTCTCACCCATAGGATCATATCCATTACTTCTGTCTCACCCATAGGATCCTATACATTACTTCTGTCTCACCCATAGGACCCTATACATTACTTCTGTCTCACACATAGGACCCTATACATTACTTCTGTCTCACCCATAGGACCCTATACATTACTTCTGTCTCACCCATAGGATCATATACATTACTTCTGTCTCACCCATAGGACCCTATACATTACTTCTGTCTCACCCATAGGACCCTATACATTACTTCTGGCTCACCCATAGGAACCTATACATTACTTCTGTCTCACCCATAGGACCATATACATTACTTCTGTCTCATCCATAGGAGAATATACATTACTTCTGTCTCACCCATAGGACCATATACATTGCTTCTGTCTCACCCATAGGACCATATACATTGCTTATGTCTCACCCATAGGATCATATACATTGCTTCTGTCTCACCCATAGGATCATATACATTACTTCTGTCTCACCCATAGGACCATATACATTACTTCTGTCTCACACATAGGACCATATACATTACTTCTGTCTCACCCATAGGATCATATACATTACTTCTGTCTCTCCCATAGGATCATATACATTACTTCTGTCTCACCCATAGGATCATATACATTACTTCTGTCACACCCATAGGACCATATACATTACTTCTGTCTCACCCATAGGATCATATACATTACTGCTGTCTCACCCATAGGATCATATACATTACTTCTGTCACACCCATAGGACCATATACATTACTTCTGTCTCACCCATAGGACCATATACATTACTTCTGTCACACCCATAGGACCATATACATTACTTCTGTCTCACCCATAGGATCATATACATTACTGCTGTCTCACCCATAGGACCATATACATTACTGCTGTCTCACCCATAGGACCATATACATTACTTCTGTCACACCCATAGGATCATATACATTACTTCTGTCTCACCCATAGGACCATATACATTACTTCTGTCTCACCCATAGGACCATATACATTGCTTCTGTCTCACCCATAGGATCATATACATTACTTCTGTCTCACCCATAGGACCATATACATTACTTCTGTCTCACCCATAGGATCATATACATTACTTCTGTCTCACCCATAGGACCATATAGATTACTTCTGTCTCACCCATAGGACCATATACATTACTTCTGTCACACCCATAAGATCAAATACATTACTTCTGTCTCACCCATAGGATCATATACATTACTTCTGTCTCACCCATAGGACCATATACATTACTTCTGTCTCACCCATAGGACCATATACATTACTTCTGTCACACCCATAGGATCATATACATTACTTCTGTCTCACCCATAGGATCATATACATTACTTCTGTCTCACCCATAGGATCATATACATTACTTCTGTCTCACCCATAGGACTATATACATTACTTCTGTCTCACCCATAGGATCATATACATTACTTCTGTCTCACCCATAGGATCATATACATTACTTCTGTCTCACCCATAGGATCATATACATTTCTTCTGTCTTACCCATAGGACCATATACATTACTTCTGTCTCACCCATAGGACCATATACATTACTTCTGTCTCACCACAGGATCATATACATTACTTCTGTCACACCCATAGGACCATATACATTACTTCTGTCACACCCATAGGATCATATACATTACTTCTGTCTCACCCATAGGACCATATACATTACTTCTGTCACACCCATAGGATCATATACATTACTTCTGTCACACCCATAGGATCATATACATTACTTCTGTCTCACCCATAGGACCATATACATTACTTCTGTCACACCCATAGGATCATATACATTACTTCTGTCACACCCATAGGATCATATACATTACTTCTGTCTCACCCATAGGATCATATACATTACTTCTGTCTCACCCATAGGACCATATACATTACTTCTGTCACACCCATAGGATCATATACATTACTTCTGTCTCACCCATAGGATCATATACATTACTTCTGTCTCACCCATAGGATCATATACATTACTTCTGTCTCACCCATAGGACCCTATACATTACTTCTGTCACACCCATAATTACTTCTGTCTCACCCATAGGATCATATACATTACTTCTGTCTCACCCATAGGACCATATACATTACTGCTGTCTCACCCATATGACCATATACATTACTTCTGTCTCACCCATAGGATCATATACATTACTTCTGTCTCACCCATAGGACCATATACATTACTTCTGTCTCACCCATAGGACCATATACATTACTTCTGTCTCACCCATAGGATCATATACATTACTTCTGTCTCACCCATAGGATCATATACATTACTTCTGTCTCACCCATAGGACCCTATACATTACTTCTGTCACACCCATAATTACTTCTGTCTCACCCATAGGATCATATACATTACTTCTGTCTCACCCAAAGGACCATATACATTACTGCTGTCTCACCCATAGGACCATATCCATTACTGCTGTCTCACTCATATGATCATATACATTACTTCTGTCTGACCCATAGGATCCTACACATTACTTCTGTCTCACCCATAGGACCCTATACATTACTTCTGTCTCACACATAGGACCCTATACATTACTTCTGTCTCACCCATAGGACCCTATACATTACTTCTGTCTCACCCATAGGATCATATACATTACTTCTGTCTCACCCATAGGACCCTATACATTACTTCTGTCTCACCCATAGGACCCTATACATTACTTCTGTCACACCCATAGGACCATATACATTACTTCTTTCTCACCTATAGGATCATATACATTACTTCTGTCTCACTCATAGGACCCTATACATTACTTCTGTCTCACCCATAGGACCCTATACATTACTTCTGTCTCACCCATAGGACCCTATACATTACTTCTGTCTCACCCATAGGACCATATACATTACTTCTGTCTCATCCATAGGACCATATACATTACTTCTGTCTCACCCATAGGACCATATACATTGCTTCTGTCTCACCCATAGGACCATATACATTGCTTATGTCTCACCGATAGGATCATATACATTACTTCTGTCTCACCCATAGGACCATATACATTACTTCTGTCTCACCCATAGGACCCTATACATTACTTCTGTCACACCCATAGGACCATATACATTACTTCTGTCTCACCCATAGGATCATATACATTACTTCTGTCTCACCCATAGGACCCTATACATTACTTCTGTCTCACCCATAGGACCCTATACATTACTTCTGTCTCACCCATAGGACCCTATACATTACTTCTGTCTCACCCATAGGACCATATACATTACTTCTGTCTCATCCATAGGACCATATACATTACTTCTGTCTCACCCATAGGATCATATACATTACTTCTGTCTCACCCAAGGGACCATATACATTACTGCTGTCTCACCCATAGGACCATATCCATTACTGCTGTCTCACTCATAGGATCATATACATTACTTCTGTCTCACCCATAGGATCCTACACATTACTTCTGTCTCACCCATAGGACCCTATACATTACTTCTGTCTCACACATAGGACCCTATACATTACTTCTGTCTCACCCATAGGACCCTATACATTACTTCTGTCTCACCCATAGGATCATATACATTACTTCTGTCTCACCCATAGGACCCTATACATTACTTCTGTCTCACCCATAGGACCCTATACATTACTTCTGTCACACCCATAGGACCATATACATTACTTCTGTCTCACCCATAGGATCATATACATTACTTCTGTCTCACCCATAGGACCCTATACATTACTTCTGTCTCACCCATAGGACCCTATACATTACTTCTGTCTCACCCATAGGACCCTATACATTACTTCTGTCTCACCCATAGGACCATATACATTACTTCTGTCTCATCCATAGGACCATATACATTACTTCTGTCTCACCCATAGGACCATATACATTGCTTCTGTCTCACCCATAGGACCATATACATTGCTTATGTCTCACCGATAGGATCATATACATTACTTCTGACTCACCCATAGGACCATATACATTACTTCTGTCTCACCCATAGGACCATATACATTACTGCTGTCTCACCCATAGGACCATATACATTACTGCTGTCTCACCCATAGGATCATATATATTACTGCTGTCTCACCCATAGGATCATATACATTACTTCTGTCTCACCCATAGGATCATATACATTACTTCTGTCTCACCCATAGGATCATATACATTACTTCTGTCTCACCCATAGGATCATATACATTACTTCTGTCTCACTCATAGGATCATATACATTACTTCTGTCTCACCCATAGGATCATATACATTAATTCTGTCTCACCCATAGGATCATATACATTACTTCTCTCTCACCCATAGGACCATATACATTACTTCTGTCTCACCCATAGGATCATATACATTACTTCTGTCTCACCCATAGGATCATATACATTACTTCTGTCTCACCCATAGGATCATATACATTACTTCTGTCTCACCCATAGGATCATATACATTACTTCTGTCTCACCCATAGGATCATATACATTACTTCTGTCTCACCCATAGGATCATATACATTACTTCTGTCTCACCCATAGGATCATATACATTACTTCTGTCTCACCCATAGGACCCTATACATTACTTCTGTCTCACCCATAGGACCGTATACATTACTTCTGTCTCACCCATAGGACCGTATACATTACTTCTGTCTCACCCATAGGATCGTATACATTACTTCTGTCTCACCCATAGGACCATATACATTACTTCTGTCTCACCCATAGGACCATATACATTACTTCTGTCTCACCCATAGGACCATATACATTACTTCTGTCTCACCCATAGGACCATATACATTACTTCTGTCTCACCCATAGGACCATATACATTACTTCTGTCTCACCCATAGGATCATATACATTACTTCTGTCTCACCCATAGGATCATATACATTGCTCCTGTCTCACCCATAGGACCATATACATTACTTCTGTCTCACCCATAGGACCCTATACATTACTTCTGTCTCACCCATAGGACCCTATCCATTACTTCTGTCTCACCCATAGGACCCTATACATTACTTCTGTCTCAATCATAGGACCCTATACATTACTTCTGTCTCACCCATAGGACCCTATACATTACTTTTGTCTCACCCATAGGACCCTATACATTACTTCTGTCTCACCCATAGGACCCTATACATTACTTCTGTCTCACCCATAGGACCCTATACATTACTTCTGTCACACCCATAGGACCCTATACATTACTTCTGTCACACCCATAGGACCCTATACATTACTTCTGTCTCACCCATAGGACCCTATACATTACTTCTGTCTCACCCATAGGACCATATACATTACTTCTGTCTCACCCATAGGACCATATACATTACTGCTGTCTCACCCATAGGATCATATACATTACTTCTGTCACACCCATAGGACCATATACATTACTTCTGTCTCACCCATAGGACCATATACATTACTTCTGTCACACCCATAGGACCATATACATTACTTCTGTCTCACCCATAGGATCATATACATTACTGCTGTCTCACCCATAGGACCATATACATTACTGCTGTCTCACCCATAGGACCATATACATTACTTCTGTCACACCCATAGGATCATATACATTACTTCTGTCTCACCCATAGGACCATATACATTACTTCTGTCTCACCCATAGGACCATATACATTGCTTCTGTCTCACCCATAGGATCATATACATTACTTCTGTCTCACCCATAGGACCATATACATTACTTCTGTCTCACCCATAGGATCATATACATTACTTCTGTCTCACCCATAGGACCATATAGATTACTTCTGTCTCACCCATAGGACCATATACATTACTTCTGTCACACCCATAAGATCAAATACATTACTTCTGTCTCACCCATAGGATCATATACATTACTTCTGTCTCACCCATAGGACCATATACATTACTTCTGTCTCACCCATAGGACCATATACATTACTTCTGTCACACCCATAGGATCATATACATTACTTCTGTCTCACCCATAGGATCATATACATTACTTCTGTCTCACCCATAGGATCATATACATTACTTCTGTCTCACCCATAGGACTATATACATTACTTCTGTCTCACCCATAGGATCATATACATTACTTCTGTCTCACCCATAGGATCATATACATTACTTCTGTCTCACCCATAGGATCATATACATTTCTTCTGTCTTACCCATAGGACCATATACATTACTTCTGTCTCACCCATAGGACCATATACATTACTTCTGTCTCACCACAGGATCATATACATTACTTCTGTCACACCCATAGGACCATATACATTACTTCTGTCACACCCATAGGATCATATACATTACTTCTGTCTCACCCATAGGACCATATACATTACTTCTGTCACACCCATAGGATCATATACATTACTTCTGTCACACCCATAGGATCATATACATTACTTCTGTCTCACCCATAGGATCATATACATTACTTCTGTCTCACCCATAGGACCATATACATTACTTCTGTCACACCCATAGGATCATATACATTACTTCTGTCTCACCCATAGGATCATATACATTACTTCTGTCTCACCCATAGGATCATATACATTACTTCTGTCTCACCCATAGGACCCTATACATTACTTCTGTCACACCCATAATTACTTCTGTCTCACCCATAGGATCATATACATTACTTCTGTCTCACCCATAGGACCATATACATTACTGCTGTCTCACCCATATGACCATATACATTACTTCTGTCTCACCCATAGGATCATATACATTACTTCTGTCTCACCCATAGGACCATATACATTACTTCTGTCTCACCCATAGGACCATATACATTACTTCTGTCTCACCCATAGGATCATATACATTACTTCTGTCTCACCCATAGGATCATATACATTACTTCTGTCTCACCCATAGGACCCTATACATTACTTCTGTCACACCCATAATTACTTCTGTCTCACCCATAGGATCATATACATTACTTCTGTCTCACCCAAAGGACCATATACATTACTGCTGTCTCACCCATAGGACCATATCCATTACTGCTGTCTCACTCATATGATCATATACATTACTTCTGTCTGACCCATAGGATCCTACACATTACTTCTGTCTCACCCATAGGACCCTATACATTACTTCTGTCTCACACATAGGACCCTATACATTACTTCTGTCTCACCCATAGGACCCTATACATTACTTCTGTCTCACCCATAGGATCATATACATTACTTCTGTCTCACCCATAGGACCCTATACATTACTTCTGTCTCACCCATAGGACCCTATACATTACTTCTGTCACACCCATAGGACCATATACATTACTTCTGTCTCACCTATAGGATCATATACATTACTTCTGTCTCACTCATAGGACCCTATACATTACTTCTGTCTCACCCATAGGACCCTATACATTACTTCTGTCTCACCCATAGGACCCTATACATTACTTCTGTCTCACCCATAGGACCATATACATTACTTCTGTCTCATCCATAGGACCATATACATTACTTCTGTCTCACCCATAGGACCATATACATTGCTTCTGTCTCACCCATAGGACCATATACATTGCTTATGTCTCACCGATAGGATCATATACATTACTTCTGTCTCACCCATAGGACCATATACATTACTTCTGTCTCACCCATAGGACCCTATACATTACTTCTGTCACACCCATAGGACCATATACATTACTTCTGTCTCACCCATAGGATCATATACATTACTTCTGTCTCACCCATAGGACCCTATACATTACTTCTGTCTCACCCATAGGACCCTATACATTACTTCTGTCTCACCCATAGGACCCTATACATTACTTCTGTCTCACCCATAGGACCATATACATTACTTCTGTCTCATCCATAGGACCATATACATTACTTCTGTCTCACCCATAGGATCATATACATTACTTCTGTCTCACCCAAGGGACCATATACATTACTGCTGTCTCACCCATAGGACCATATCCATTACTGCTGTCTCACTCATAGGATCATATACATTACTTCTGTCTCACCCATAGGATCCTACACATTACTTCTGTCTCACCCATAGGACCCTATACATTACTTCTGTCTCACACATAGGACCCTATACATTACTTCTGTCTCACCCATAGGACCCTATACATTACTTCTGTCTCACCCATAGGATCATATACATTACTTCTGTCTCACCCATAGGACCCTATACATTACTTCTGTCTCACCCATAGGACCCTATACATTACTTCTGTCACACCCATAGGACCATATACATTACTTCTGTCTCACCCATAGGATCATATACATTACTTCTGTCTCACCCATAGGACCCTATACATTACTTCTGTCTCACCCATAGGACCCTATACATTACTTCTGTCTCACCCATAGGACCCTATACATTACTTCTGTCTCACCCATAGGACCATATACATTACTTCTGTCTCATCCATAGGACCATATACATTACTTCTGTCTCACCCATAGGACCATATACATTGCTTCTGTCTCACCCATAGGACCATATACATTGCTTATGTCTCACCGATAGGATCATATACATTACTTCTGACTCACCCATAGGACCATATACATTACTTCTGTCTCACCCATAGGACCATATACATTACTGCTGTCTCACCCATAGGACCATATACATTACTGCTGTCTCACCCATAGGATCATATATATTACTGCTGTCTCACCCATAGGATCATATACATTACTTCTGTCTCACCCATAGGATCATATACATTACTTCTGTCTCACCCATAGGATCATATACATTACTTCTGTCTCACCCATAGGATCATATACATTACTTCTGTCTCACTCATAGGATCATATACATTACTTCTGTCTCACCCATAGGATCATATACATTAATTCTGTCTCACCCATAGGATCATATACATTACTTCTCTCTCACCCATAGGACCATATACATTACTTCTGTCTCACCCATAGGATCATATACATTACTTCTGTCTCACCCATAGGATCATATACATTACTTCTGTCTCACCCATAGGATCATATACATTACTTCTGTCTCACCCATAGGATCATATACATTACTTCTGTCTCACCCATAGGATCATATACATTACTTCTGTCTCACCCATAGGATCATATACATTACTTCTGTCTCACCCATAGGATCATATACATTACTTCTGTCTCACCCATAGGACCCTATACATTACTTCTGTCTCACCCATAGGACCGTATACATTACTTCTGTCTCACCCATAGGACCGTATACATTACTTCTGTCTCACCCATAGGATCGTATACATTACTTCTGTCTCACCCATAGGACCATATACATTACTTCTGTCTCACCCATAGGACCATATACATTACTTCTGTCTCACCCATAGGACCATATACATTACTTCTGTCTCACCCATAGGACCATATACATTACTTCTGTCTCACCCATAGGACCATATACATTACTTCTGTCTCACCCATAGGATCATATACATTACTTCTGTCTCACCCATAGGATCATATACATTGCTCCTGTCTCACCCATAGGACCATATACATTACTTCTGTCTCACCCATAGGACCCTATACATTACTTCTGTCTCACCCATAGGACCCTATCCATTACTTCTGTCTCACCCATAGGACCCTATACATTACTTCTGTCTCAATCATAGGACCCTATACATTACTTCTGTCTCACCCATAGGACCCTATACATTACTTTTGTCTCACCCATAGGACCCTATACATTACTTCTGTCTCACCCATAGGACCCTATACATTACTTCTGTCTCACCCATAGGACCCTATACATTACTTCTGTCACACCCATAGGACCCTATACATTACTTCTGTCACACCCATAGGACCCTATACATTACTTCTGTCTCACCCATAGGACCCTATACATTACTTCTGTCTCACCCATAGGACCATATACATTACTTCTGTCTCACCCATAGGACCATATACATTGCTTCTGTCTCACCCATAGGATCATATACATTGCTTCTGTCTCACCCATAGGATCATATACATTGCTTCTGTCTCACCCATAGGATCATATACATTACTTCTGTCTCACCCATAGGATTATATACTTTACTTCTGTCTCACCCATAGGACCCTATACATTACTTCTGTCTCACCCATAGGACCCTATACATTACTTCTGTCTCACCCATAGGATCATATACATTACTTCTGTCTCACCCATAGGACCATATACATTACTTCTGTCTCACCCATAGGACCATATACATTACTTCTTTCTCACCCATAGGACCATATACATTACTTCTTTCTCACCCATAGGACCATATACATTACTTCTGTCTCACCCATAGGACCATATACATTACTTCTGTCTCACCCATAGGACCATATACATTACTTCTGTCTCACCCATAGGATCATATACATTACTTCTGTCTCACCCATAGGACCATATACATTGCTCCTGTCTCACCCATAGGACCATATACATTACTTCTGTCTCACCCATAGGACCATATACATTACTTCTGTCTCACCCATAGGACCCTATACATTACTTCTGTCTCACCCATAGGACCCTATACATTACTTCTGTCTCACCCATAGGACCCTATACATTACTTCTGTCTCACCCATAGGACCCTATACAATAATTCTGTCTCACCCATAGGACCCTATACATTACTTCTGTCTCACCCATAGGACCCTATACATTACTTCTGTCACACCCATAGGACCCTATACATTACTTCTGTCTCACCCATAGGACCCTATACATTACTTCTGTCTCACCCATAGGACCCTATACATTACTTCTGTCTCACCCATAGGACCCTATACATTACTTCTGTCTCACCCATAGGACCCCATACATTACTTCTGTCTCACCCATAGGACCCTATACATTACTTCTGTTTCACCCATAGGACCATATACATTACTTCTGGCTCACCCATAGGACCATATACATTGCTTCTGTCTCACCCATAGGACCATATACATTACTTCTGTCTCACCCATAGGATCATATACATTACTTCTGTCTCACCCATAGGACCCTATACATTACTTCTGTCACACCCATAATTACTTCTGTCTCACCCATAGGATCATATACATTACTTCTGTCTCACCCACAGGACCATATCCATTACTGCTATCTCACCCATAGGATCATATACATTACTTCTGTCTCACCCATAGGATCCTATACATTACTTCTGTCTCACCCATAGGACCCTATACATTACTTCTGTCTCACCCATAGGACCCTATACATTACTTCTGTCTCACCCATAGGACCCTATACATTACTTCTGTCTCACCCATAGGACCCTATACATTACTTCTGTCTCACCCATAGGACCCTATACATTACTTCTGTCTCACCCATAGGACCCTATACATTACTTCTGTCTCACCCATAGGACCCTATACATTACTTCTGTCTCACCCATAGGACCATATACATTACTGCTGTCTAACCCATAGGACCATATACATTACTTATGTCTCACCCATAGGATCATATACATTACTTCTGTCTCACCCATAGGACCATATACATTACTTCTGTCTCACCCATAGGACCATATACATTACTTCTGTCTCACCCATAGGATCATATACATTACTTCTGTCTCACCCATAGGATCCTATACATTACTTCTGTCACACCCATAATTACTTCTGTCTCACCCATAGGATCATATACATTACTTCTGTCTCACCCACAGGACCATATACATTACTGCAGTCTCACCCATAGGACCATATCCATTACTGCTATCTCACCCATAGGATCATATACATTACTTCTGTCTCACCCATAGGATCCTATACATTACTTCTGTCTCACCCATAGGATCCTATACATTACTTCTGCCTCACCCATAGGACCCTATACATTACTTCTGTCTCACCATAGGACCCTATACATTACTTCTGTCTCACCCATAGGACCCTATACATTACTTCTGTCTCACCCATAGGACCCTATACATTACTTCTGTCTCACCCATAGGACCCTATACATTACTTCTGTCTCACCCATAGGACCCTATACATTACTTCTGTCACACCCATAGGACCCTATACATTACTTCTGTCTCACCCATATGACCCTATACATTACTTCTGTCTCACCCATAGGACCCTATACATTACTTCTGTCTCACCCATAGGACCCTATACATTACTTCTGTCTCACCCATAGGACCCTATACATTACTTCTGTCTCACCCATAGGACCATATACATTACTTCTGTCTCACCCATAGGACCATATACATTGCTTCTGTCTCACCCATAGGACCATATACATTGCTTCTGTCTCACCCATAGGATCATATACATTGCTTCTGTCTCACCCATAGGATCATATACTTTACATCTGTCTCACCCATAGGATCATATACATTACTTCTGTCTCACCCATAGGATCATATACTTTACTTCTGTCTCACCCATAGGACCATATACATTACTGCTGTCTCACCCATAGGACCATATACATTACTTCTGTCTCACCCATAGGACCATATACATTACTTCTGTCTCAGCCATAGGATTATATACATTACTTCTGTCTCACCCATAGGATCATATACATTACTTCTGTCTCACCCATAAGATCATATACATTACTTCTGTCTCACCCATAGGATCATATACATTACTGCTGTCTCACCCATAGGATCATATACATTACTTCTGTCTCACCCATAGGATCATATACTTTACTTCTGTCTCACCCATAGGATCATATACATTACTTCTGTCTCACCCATAGGATCATATACTTTACTTCTGTCTCACCCATAGGATCATATACATTACTTATGTCTCACCCATAGGACCATATACATTACTTCTGTCTCACCCATAGGATCATATACATTACTTCTGTCTCACCCATAGGATCATATACAGTACTTCTGTCTCACCCATAGGACCATATACATTACTTCTGTCTCACCCATAGGATCATATACATTACTTCTGTCTCACCCATAGGATCATATACATTACCTCTGTCTCACCCATAGGATCATATACTTTACTTCTGTCACACCCATAGGACCATATACATTACTTCTGTCTCACCCATAGGATCATATACATTACTTCTGTCTCACCCATAGGACCATATACATTACTTCTGTCTCACCCATAGGATCATATACATTAATTCTGTCTCACCCATAGGATCATATACATTACTGCTGTCTCACCCATAGGATCATGTTCATTACTTCTGTCTCACCCATAGGACCATATACATTACTTCTGTCTCACCCATAGGATCATATACATTACTTCTGTCTCACCCATAGGATCATATACATTACTTCTGTCTCACCCATAGGACCATATACATTACTTCTGTCTCACCCATAGGATCATATACATTACTTCTGTCTCACCCATAGGATCATATACATTACTTCTGTCTCACCCATAGGATCATATACATTACTTCTGTCTCACCCATAGGATCATATACTTTAATTCTGTCTCACCCATAGGACCATATACATTACTTCTGTCTCACCCATAGGACCATATACATTACTTCTGTCACACCCATAAGATCATATACATTACTGCTGTCTCACCCATAGGATCATATACATTACTGCTGTCTCACCCATAGGACCATATACATTACTGCTGTCTCACCCATAGGATCATATACATTACTTCTGTCTCACCCATAGGACCATATGCATTACTTCTGTCTCACCCATAGGACCATATACATTACTTCTGTCTCACCCATAGGATCATATACATTACTTCTGTCTCACCCATAGGATCATATACTTTACTTCTGTCTCACCCATAGGATCATATACATTACTTCTGTCTCACCCATAGGATCATATTCTTTACTTCTGTCTAACCCATAGGACCATATACTTTACTGCTGTCTCACCCATAGGACCATATACATTACTTCTGTCTCACCCATAGGATCATATACATTACTTCTGTCTCACCCATAGGATCATATACATTACTTCTGTCTCACCCATAGGATCATATACATTACTTCTGTCTCACCCATAGGATCATATACATTGCTCCTGTCTCTCCCATAGGACCATATACATTACTTCTGTCTCACCCATAGGACCATATACATTACTGCTGTGACACCCATAAGATCATATACATTACTGCTGTCTCACCCATAGGACCATCTACATTACTTCTGTCTCACCCATAGGACCATATACATTACTTCTGTCTCACCCATAGGACCATATACATTACTTCTGTCTCACCCATAGGATCATATACATTACTTCTGTCTCACCCATAAGATCATATACATTACTTCTGTCTCACCCATAGGATCATATACATTACTTCTGTCTCACCCATAGGATCATATACATTACTTCTGTCTCACCCATAGGATCATATACATTACTTCTGTCTCACCCATAGGATCATATACTTTACTTCTGTCTCACCCATAGGATCATATACTTTACTTCTGTCTCACCCATAGGACCATATACATTACTTCTGTCTCACCCATAGGACCATATACATTACTTCTGTCTCACCCATAGGATCATATACATTACTTCTGTCTCACCCATAGGATCATATACATTATTTCTGTCTCACCAATAGGATCATATACATTACTTCTGTCTCACCCATAGGACCCTACACATTACTTCGGTCTCACCCATAGGACCCTATACATTACTTCTGTCTCACCCATAGGACCCTATACATTACTTCTGTCTCACCCATAGGACCCTATACATTACTTCTGTCTCACCCATAGGACCCTATACATTACTTCTGTCTCACCCATAGGACCCTATACATTACTTCTGTCTCACCCATAGGATCATATACATTACTTCGGTCTCACCCATAGGATCATATACATTGCTCCTGTCTCACCCATAGGACCATATACATTGCTCCTGTCTCACCCATAGGACCATATACATTACTTCTGTCTCACCCATAGGATCATATACATTACTTCTATCTCACCCATAGGATCATATACATTACTTCTGTCTCACCCATAGGATCATATACTTTACTTCTGTCTCACCCATAGGACCATATACATTACTTCTGTCTCACCCATAGGACCATATACATTACTTCTGTCACACCCATAAGATCATATACATTACTGCTGTCTCACCCATAGGATCATATACATTACTGCTGTCTGACCCATAGGACCATATACATTACTTCTGTCTCACCCATAGGACCATATACATTACTTCTGTCTCACCCATAGGACCATATACATTACTTATGTCTCACCCATAGGACCATATACATTACTGCTGTCTCACCCATAGGACCATATACATTACTGCTGTCCCACCCATAGGATCATATACATTACTTCTGTCCCACCCATAGGATCATATACATTACTTCTGTCTCACCCATAGGATCATATACATTACTGCTGTCTCACCCATAGGACCATATACATTACTTCTGTCTCACCCATAGGATCATATACATTACTTCTGTCTCACCCATAGGATCATATACATTACTTCTGTCTCACCCATAGGACCATATACATTACTTCTGTCTCACCCATAGGACCATACACATTACTTCTGTCTCACCCATAGGACCATATACATTCCTTCTGTCTCTCCCATAGGATCATATACATTACTTCTGTCTCTCCCATAGGATCATATACATTACTTCTGTCTCACACATAGGACCATATACATTACTTCTGTCTCACCCATAGGATCATATACATTACTTCTGTCTCTCCCATAGGATCATATACATTACTTCTGTCTCACCCATAGGATCATATACATTACTTCTGTCACACCCATAGGACCATATACATTACTTCTGTCTCACCCATAGGATCATATACATTACTGCTGTCTCACCCATAGGATCATATACATTACTTCTGTCACACCCATAGGACCATATACATTACTTCTGTCTCACCCATAGGACCATATACATTACTTCTGTCACACCCATAGGACCATATACATTGCTTCTGTCTCACCCATAGGATCATATACATTACTTCTGTCTCACCCATAGGACCATATACATTACTTCTGTCTCACCCATAGGATCATATACATTACTTCTCTCTCACTCATAGGACCATATACATTACTTCTGTCTCACCCATAGGACCATATACATTACTTCTGTCACAAACATAAGATCATATACATTACTTCTGTCTCACCCATAGGATCATATACATTACTTCTGTCTCACCCATAGGACCATATACATTACTTCTGTCTCACCCATAGGACCATATACATTACTTCTGTCACACCCATAGGATCATATACATTACTTCTGTCTCACCCATAGGATCATATACATTACTTCTGTCTCACCCATAGGATCATATACATTACTTCTGTCTCACCCATAGGACCATATACATTACTTCTGTCTCACCCATAGGATCATATACATTACTTCTGTCTCACCCATAGGATCATATACATTACTTCTGTCTCACCCATAGGATCATATACATTACTTCTGTCTTACCCATAGGACCATATACATTACTTCTGTCTCACCCATAGGACCATATACATTACTTCTGTCTCACCCACAGGATCATATACATTACTTCTGTCTCACCCATAGGACCATATACATTACTTCTGTCACGCCCATAGGATCATATACATTACTTCTGTCTCACCCACAGGACCATATACATTACTTCTGTCACATCCATAGGATCATATACATTACTTCTGTCACACCCATAGGATCATATACATTACTTCTGTCTCACCCATAGGATCATATACATTACTTCTGTCTCACCCATAGGACCATATACATTACTTCTGTCACACCCATAGGATCATATACATTACTTCTGTCTCACCCATAGGATCATATACATTACTTCTGTCTCATCCATAGGATCATATACATTACTTCTGTCTCACCCATAGAATCATATACATTACTTCTGTCTCACCCATAGGACCCTATACATTACTTCTGTCACACCCATAATTACTTCTGTCTCACCCATAGGATCATATACATTACTTCTGTCTCACCCATAGGACCATATACATTACTGCTGTCTCACCCATAGGACCATATACATTACTTCTGTCTCACCCATAGGTTCATATACATTACTTCTGTCTCACCCATAGGACCATATACATTACTTCTGTCTCACCCATAGGACCATATACATTACTTCTGTCTCACCCATAGGATCATATACATTACTTCTGTCTCACCCATAGGACCCTATACATTACTTTTGTCACACCCATAATTACTTCTGTCTCACCCATAGGATCATATACATTACTTCTGTCTCACCCAAAGGACCATATACATTACTGCTGTCTCACCCATAGGACCATATCCATTACTGCTGTCTCACCCATAGGATCATATCCATTACTTCTGTCTCATCCATAGGAGAATATACATTACTTCTGTCTCACCCATAGGACCATATACATTGCTTCTGTCTCACCCATAGGACCATATACATTGCTTATGTCTCACCCATAGGATCATATACATTGCTTCTGTCTCACCCATAGGATCATATACATTACTTCTGTCTCACCCATAGGACCATATATATTACTTCTGTCTCACACATAGGACCATATACATTACTTCTGTCTCACCCATAGGATCATATACATTACTTCTGTCTCTCCCATAGGATCATATACATTACTTCTGTCTCACCCATAGGATCATATACATTACTTCTGTCACACCCATAGGACCATATACATTACTTCTGTCTCACCCATAGGATCATATACATTACTGCTGTCTCACCCATAGGATCATATACATTACTTCTGTCACACCCATAGGACCATATACATTACTTCTGTCTCACCCATAGGACCATATACATTACTTCTGTCACACCCATAGGACCATATACATTACTTCTGTCTCACCCATAGGATCATATACATTACTGCTGTCTCACCCATAGGACCATATACATTACTGCTGTCTCACCCATAGGACCATATACATTACTTCTGTCACACCCATAGGATCATATACATTACTTCTGTCTCACCCATAGGACCATATACATTACTTCTGTCTCACCCATAGGACCATATACATTGCTTCTGTCTCACCCATAGGATCATATACATTACTTCTGTCTCACCCATAGGACCATATACATTACTTCTGTCTCACCCATAGGATCATATACATTACTTCTGTCTCACCCATAGGACCATATAGATTACTTCTGTCTCACCCATAGGACCATATACATTACTTCTGTCACACCCATAAGATCAAATACATTACTTCTGTCTCACCCATAGGATCATATACATTACTTCTGTCTCACCCATAGGACCATATACATTACTTCTGTCTCACCCATAGGACCATATACATTACTTCTGTCACACCCATAGGATCATATACATTACTTCTGTCTCACCCATAGGATCATATACATTACTTCTGTCTCACCCATAGGATCATATACATTACTTCTGTCTCACCCATAGGACCATATACATTACTTCTGTCTCACCCATAGGATCATATACATTACTTCTGTCTCACCCATAGGATCATATACATTACTTCTGTCTCACCCATAGGATCATATACATTTCTTCTGTCTTACCCATAGGACCATATACATTACTTCTGTCTCACCCATAGGACCATATACATTACTTCTGTCTCACCACAGGATCATATACATTACTTCTGTCACACCCATAGGACCATATACATTACTTCTGTCACACCCATAGGATCATATACATTACTTCTGTCTCACCCATAGGACCATATACATTACTTCTGTCACACCCATAGGATCATATACATTACTTCTGTCACACCCATAGGATCATATACATTACTTCTGTCTCACCCATAGGACCATATACATTACTTCTGTCACACCCATAGGATCATATACATTACTTCTGTCACACCCATAGGATCATATACATTACTTCTGTCTCACCCATAGGATCATATACATTACTTCTGTCTCACCCATAGGACCATATACATTACTTCTGTCACACCCATAGGATCATATACATTACTTCTGTCTCACCCATAGGATCATATACATTACTTCTGTCTCACCCATAGGATCATATACATTACTTCTGTCTCACCCATAGGACCCTATACATTACTTCTGTCACACCCATAATTACTTCTGTCTCACCCATAGGATCATATACATTACTTCTGTCTCACCCATAGGACCATATACATTACTGCTGTCTCACCCATATGACCATATACATTACTTCTGTCTCACCCATAGGATCATATACATTACTTCTGTCTCACCCATAGGACCATATACATTACTTCTGTCTCACCCATAGGACCATATACATTACTTCTGTCTCACCCATAGGATCATATACATTACTTCTGTCTCACCCATAGGATCATATACATTACTTCTGTCTCACCCATAGGACCCTATACATTACTTCTGTCACACCCATAATTACTTCTGTCTCACCCATAGGATCATATACATTACTTCTGTCTCACCCAAAGGACCATATACATTACTGCTGTCTCACCCATAGGACCATATCCATTACTGCTGTCTCACTCATAGGATCATATACATTACTTCTGTCTGACCCATAGGATCCTACACATTACTTCTGTCTCACCCATAGGACCCTATACATTACTTCTGTCTCACACATAGGACCCTATACATTACTTCTGTCTCACCCATAGGACCCTATACATTACTTCTGTCTCACCCATAGGATCATATACATTACTTCTGTCTCACCCATAGGACCCTATACATTACTTCTGTCTCACCCATAGGACCCTATACATTACTTCTGTCACACCCATAGGACCATATACATTACTTCTGTCTCACCTATAGGATCATATACATTACTTCTGTCTCACCCATAGGACCCTATACATTACTTCTGTCTCACCCATAGGACCCTATACATTACTTCTGTCTCACCCATAGGACCCTATACATTACTTCTGTCTCACCCATAGGACCATATACATTACTTCTGTCTCATCCATAGGACCATATACATTACTTCTGTCTCACCCATAGGACCATATACATTGCTTCTGTCTCACCCATAGGACCATATACATTGCTTATGTCTCACCGATAGGATCATATACATTACTTCTGTCTCACCCATAGGACCATATACATTACTTCTGTCTCACCCATAGGACCCTATACATTACTTCTGTCACACCCATAGGACCATATACATTACTTCTGTCTCACCCATAGGATCATATACATTACTTCTGTCTCACCCATAGGACCCTATACATTACTTCTGTCTCACCCATAGGACCCTATACATTACTTCTGTCTCACCCATAGGACCCTATACATTACTTGTGTCTCACCCATAGGACCATATACATTACTTCTGTCTCATCCATAGGACCATATACATTACTTCTGTCTCACCCATAGGATCATATACATTACTTCTGTCTCACCCAAAGGACCATATACATTACTGCTGTCTCACCCATAGGACCATATCCATTACTGCTGTCTCACTCATAGGATCATATACATTACTTCTGTCTCACCCATAGGATCCTACACATTACTTCTGTCTCACCCATAGGACCCTATACATTACTTCTGTCTCACACATAGGACCCTATACATTACTTCTGTCTCACCCATAGGACCCTATACATTACTTCTGTCTCACCCATAGGATCATATACATTACTTCTGTCTCACCCATAGGACCCTATACATTACTTCTGTCTCACCCATAGGACCCTATACATTACTTCTGTCACACCCATAGGACCATATACATTACTTCTGTCTCACCCATAGGATCATATACATTACTTCTGTCTCACCCATAGGACCCTATACATTACTTCTGTCTCACCCATAGGACCCTATACATTACTTCTGTCTCACCCATAGGACCCTATACATTACTTCTGTCTCACCCATAGGACCATATACATTACTTCTGTCTCATCCATAGGACCATATACATTACTTCTGTCTCACCCATAGGACCATATACATTGCTTCTGTCTCACCCATAGGACCATATACATTGCTTATGTCTCACCGATAGGATCATATACATTACTTCTGTCTCACCCATAGGACCATATACATTACTTCTGTCTCACCCATAGGACCATATACATTACTGCTGTCTCACCCATAGGACCATATACATTACTGCTGTCTCACCCATAGGATCATATATATTACTGCTGTCTCACCCATAGGACCATATACATTACTTCTGTCTCACCCATAGGATCATATACATTACTTCTGTCTCACCCATAGGATCATATACATTACTTCTGTCTCACCCATAGGATCATATACATTACTTCTGTCTCACTCATAGGATCATATACATTACTTCTGTCTCACCCATAGGATCATATACAATACTTCTCTCTCACCCATAGGATCATATACATTACTTCTCTCTCACCCATAGGACCATATACATTACTTCTGTCTCACCCATAGGATCATATACATTACTTCTGTCTCACCCATAGGATCATATACATTACTTCTGTCTCACCCATAGGATCATATACATTACTTCTGTCTCACCCATAGGATCATATACATTACTTCTGTCTCACCCATAGGATCATATACATTACTTCTGTCTCACCCATAGGATCATATACATTACTTCTGTCTCACCCATAGGATCATATACATTACTTCTGTCTCACCCATAGGACCCTATACATTACTTCTGTCTCACCCATAGGACCGTATACATTACTTCTGTCTCACCCATAGGACCGTATACATTACTTCTGTCTCACCCATAGGATCATATACATTACTTCTGTCTCACCCATAGGACCATATACATTACTTCTGTCTCACCCATAGGACCATATACATTACTTCTGTCTCACCCATAGGACCATATACATTACTTCTGTCTCACCCATAGGACCATATACATTACTTCTGTCTCACCCATAGGACCATATACATTACTTCTGTCTCACCCATAGGATCATATACATTACTTCTGTCTCACCCATAGGATCATATACATTGCTCCTGTCTCACCCATAGGACCATATACATTACTTCTGTCTCACCCATAGGACCCTATACATTACTTCTGTCTCACCCATAGGACCCTATCCATTACTTCTGTCTCACCCATAGGACCCTATACATTACTTCTGTCTCAATCATAGGACCCTATACATTACTTCTGTCTCACCCATAGGACCCTATACATTACTTTTGTCTCACCCATAGGACCCTATACATTACTTCTGTCTCACCCATAGGACCCTATACATTACTTCTGTCTCACCCATAGGACCCTATACATTACTTCTGTCACACCCATAGGACCCTATACATTACTTCTGTCACACCCATAGGACCCTATACATTACTTCTGTCTCACCCATAGGACCCTATACATTACTTCTGTCTCACCCATAGGACCCTATACATTACTTCTGTCTCACCCATAGGATCATATACATTACTTCTGTCTCACCCATAGGACCCTATACATTACTTCTGTCTCACCCATAGGACCCTATACATTACTTCTGTCACACCCATAGGACCATATACATTACTTCTGTCTCACCTATAGGATCATATACATTACTTCTGTCTCACCCATAGGACCCTATACATTACTTCTGTCTCACCCATAGGACCCTATACATTACTTCTGTCTCACCCATAGGACCCTATACATTACTTCTGTCTCACCCATAGGACCATATACATTACTTCTGTCTCATCCATAGGACCATATACATTGCTTCTGTCTCACCCATAGGACCATATACATTGCTTCTGTCTCACCGATAGGATCATATACATTACTTCTGTCTCACCCATAGGACCATATACATTACTTCTGTCTCACCCATAGGACCCTATACATTACTTCTGTCTCACCCATAGGACCCTATACATTACTTCTGTCACACCCATAGGACCCTATACATTACTTCTGTCTCACCCATAGGACCCTATACATTACTTCTGTCTCACCCATAGGACCCTATACATTACTTCTGTCTCACCCATAGGACCCTATACATTACTTCTGTCTCACCCATAGGACCCTATACATTACTTGTGTCTCACCCATAGGACCATATACATTACTTCTGTCTCATCCATAGGACCATATACATTACTTCTGTCTCACCCATAGGATCATATACATTACTTCTGTCTCACCCAAAGGACCATATACATTACTGCTGTCTCACCCATAGGACCATATCCATTACTGCTGTCTCACTCATAGGATCATATACATTACTTCTGTCTCACCCATAGGATCCTACACATTACTTCTGTCTCACCCATAGGACCCTATACATTACTTCTGTCTCACACATAGGACCCTATACATTACTTCTGTCTCACCCATAGGACCCTATACATTACTTCTGTCTCACCCATAGGATCATATACATTACTTCTGTCTCACCCATAGGACCCTATACATTACTTCTGTCTCACCCATAGGACCCTATACATTACTTCTGTCACACCCATAGGACCATATACATTACTTCTGTCTCACCCATAGGATCATATACATTACTTCTGTCTCACCCATAGGACCCTATACATTACTTCTGTCTCACCCATAGGACCCTATACATTACTTCTGTCTCACCCATAGGACCCTATACATTACTTCTGTCTCACCCATAGGACCATATACATTACTTCTGTCTCACCCATAGGACCATATACATTACTTCTGTCTCACCCATAGGACCATATACATTGCTTCTGTCTCACCCATAGGACCATATACATTGCTTATGTCTCACCGATAGGATCATATACATTACTTCTGTCTCACCCATAGGACCATATACATTACTTCTGTCTCACCCATAGGACCATATACATTACTGCTGTCTCACCCATAGGACCATATACATTACTGCTGTCTCACCCATAGGATCATATATATTACTGCTGTCTCACCCATAGGACCATATACATTACTTCTGTCTCACCCATAGGATCATATACATTACTTCTGTCTCACCCATAGGATCATATACATTACTTCTGTCTCACCCATAGGATCATATACATTACTTCTGTCTCACTCATAGGATCATATACATTACTTCTGTCTCACCCATAGGATCATATACAATACTTCTCTCTCACCCATAGGATCATATACATTACTTCTCTCTCACCCATAGGACCATATACATTACTTCTGTCTCACCCATAGGATCATATACATTACTTCTGTCTCACCCATAGGATCATATACATTACTTCTGTCTCACCCATAGGATCATATACATTACTTCTGTCTCACCCATAGGATCATATACATTACTTCTGTCTCACCCATAGGATCATATACATTACTTCTGTCTCACCCATAGGATCATATACATTACTTCTGTCTCACCCATAGGATCATATACATTACTTCTGTCTCACCCATAGGACCCTATACATTACTTCTGTCTCACCCATAGGACCGTATACATTACTTCTGTCTCACCCATAGGACCGTATACATTACTTCTGTCTCACCCATAGGATCATATACATTACTTCTGTCTCACCCATAGGACCATATACATTACTTCTGTCTCACCCATAGGACCATATACATTACTTCTGTCTCACCCATAGGACCATATACATTACTTCTGTCTCACCCATAGGACCATATACATTACTTCTGTCTCACCCATAGGACCATATACATTACTTCTGTCTCACCCATAGGATCATATACATTACTTCTGTCTCACCCATAGGATCATATACATTGCTCCTGTCTCACCCATAGGACCATATACATTACTTCTGTCTCACCCATAGGACCCTATACATTACTTCTGTCTCACCCATAGGACCCTATCCATTACTTCTGTCTCACCCATAGGACCCTATACATTACTTCTGTCTCAATCATAGGACCCTATACATTACTTCTGTCTCACCCATAGGACCCTATACATTACTTTTGTCTCACCCATAGGACCCTATACATTACTTCTGTCTCACCCATAGGACCCTATACATTACTTCTGTCTCACCCATAGGACCCTATACATTACTTCTGTCACACCCATAGGACCCTATACATTACTTCTGTCACACCCATAGGACCCTATACATTACTTCTGTCTCACCCATAGGACCCTATACATTACTTCTGTCTCACCCATAGGACCATATACATTACTTCTGTCTCACCCATAGGACCATATACATTGCTTCTGTCTCACCCATAGGATCATATACATTGCTTCTGTCTCACCCATAGGATCATATACATTGCTTCTGTCTCACCCATAGGATCATATACATTACTTCTGTCTCACCCATAGGATTATATACTTTACTTCTGTCTCACCCATAGGACCCTATACATTACTTCTGTCTCACCCATAGGACCCTATACATTACTTCTGTCTCACCCATAGGATCATATACATTACTTCTGTCTCACCCATAGGACCATATACATTACTTCTGTCTCACCCATAGGACCATATACATTACTTCTTTCTCACCCATAGGACCATATACATTACTTCTTTCTCACCCATAGGACCATATACATTACTTCTGTCTCACCCATAGGACCATATACATTACTTCTGTCTCACCCATAGGACCATATACATTACTTCTGTCTCACCCATAGGATCATATACATTACTTCTGTCTCACCCATAGGACCATATACATTGCTCCTGTCTCACCCATAGGACCATATACATTACTTCTGTCTCACCCATAGGACCATATACATTACTTCTGTCTCACCCATAGGACCCTATACATTACTTCTGTCTCACCCATAGGACCCTATACATTACTTCTGTCTCACCCATAGGACCCTATACATTACTTCTGTCTCACCCATAGGACCCTATACAATAATTCTGTCTCACCCATAGGACCCTATACATTACTTCTGTCTCACCCATAGGACCCTATACATTACTTCTGTCACACCCATAGGACCCTATACATTACTTCTGTCTCACCCATAGGACCCTATACATTACTTCTGTCTCACCCATAGGACCCTATACATTACTTCTGTCTCACCCATAGGACCCTATACATTACTTCTGTCTCACCCATAGGACCCCATACATTACTTCTGTCTCACCCATAGGACCCTATACATTACTTCTGTTTCACCCATAGGACCATATACATTACTTCTGTCTCACCCATAGGACCATATACATTGCTTCTGTCTCACCCATAGGACCATATACATTGCTTCTGTCTCACCCATAGGATCATATACATTGCTTCTGTCTCACTCATAGGATCATATACATTACTTCTGTCTCACCCATAGGATCATATACTTTACATCTGTCTCACCCATAGGATCATATACATTACTTCTGTCTCACCCATAGGATCATATACTTTACTTCTGTCTCACCCATAGGACCATACACATTACTGCTGTCTCACCCATAGGACCATATACATTACTTCTGTCTCACCCATAGGACCATATACATTACTTCTGTCTCAGCCATAGAATCATATACATTACTTCTGTCTCACCCATAAGATCATATACATTACTTCTGTCTCACCCATAAGATCATATACATTACTGCTGTCTCACCCATAGGATCATATACATTACTGCTGTCTCACCCATAGGATCATATACATTACTTCTGTCTCACCCATAGGATCATATACTTTACTTCTGTCTCACCCATAGGATCATATACTTTACTTCTGTCTCACCCATAGGATCATATACATTACTTCTGTCTCACCCATAGGACCATATACATTACTTCTGTCTCACCCATAGGACCATATACATTACTTCTGTCTCACCCATAGGATCATATACAGTACTTGTGTCTCACCCATAGGACCATATACATTACTTCTGTCTCACCCATAGGATCATATACATTACTTCTGTCTCACCCATAGGATCATATACATTACTTCTGTCACACCCATAGGATCACATACTTTACTTCTGTCACACCCATAGGACCATATACATTACTTCTGTCTCACCCATAGGATCATATACATTACTTCTGTCTCACCCATAGGATCATATACATTACTTCTGTCTCACCCATAGGATCATATACAATAATTCTGTCTCACCCATAGGATCATATACATTACTGCTGTCTCACCCATAGGATCATGTACATTACTTCTGTCTCACCCATAGGACCATGTACATTACTTCTGTCTCACCCATAGGATCATATACATTACTTCTGTCTCACCCATAGGATCATATACATTACTTCTGTCTCACCCATAGGACCATATACATTACTTCTGTCTCACCCATAGGATCATATACATTACTTCTGTTTCACCCATAGGATCATATACATTACTTCTGTCTCACCCATAGGATCATATACATTACTTCTGTCTCACCCATAGGATCATATACTTTACTTCTGTCTCACCCATAGGACCATATACATTACTTCTGTCTCACCCATAGGACCATATACATTACTTCTGTCACACCCATAAGATCATATACATTACTGCTGTCTCACCCATAGGATCATATACATTACTGCTGTCTCACCCATAGGACCATATACATTACTTCTGTCTCACCCATAGGATCATATACATTACTTCTGTCTCACCCATAGGACCATATACATTACTTCTGTCTCACCCATAGGACCATATACATTACTTCTGTCTCACCCATAGGATCATATACTTTACTTCTGTCTCACCCATAGGATCATATACATTACTTCTGTCTCACCCATAGGATCATATACTTTACTTCTGTCTCACCCATAGGACCATATACATTACTGCTGTCTCACCCATAGGACCATATACATTACTTCTGTCTCACCCATAGGATCATATACATTACTTCTGTCTCACCCATAGGATCATATACATTACTTCTGTCTCACCCATAGGATCATATACATTGCTCCTGTCTCTCCCATAGGACCATATACATTACTTCTGTCTCACCCATAGGACCATATACATTACTGCTGTCACACCCATAAGATCATATACATTACTGCTGTCTCACCCATAGGATCAAATACATTACTGCTGTCTCACCCATAGGACCATATATATTACTTCTGTCTCACCCATAGGACCATATACATTACTTCTGTCTCACCCATAGGATCATATACATTACTTCTGTCTCACCCATAAGATCATATACATTACTTCTGTCTCACCCATAGGATCATATACATTACTTCTGTCTCACCCATAGGATCATATACATTACTTCTGTCTCACCCATAGGATCATATACATTACTGGTGTCTCACCCATAGGATCATATACTTTACTTCTGTCTCACCCATAGGATCATATACATTACTGGTGTCTCACCCATAGGATCATATACTTTACTTCTGTCTCACCCATAGGATCATATACATTACTGGTGTCTCACCCATAGGATCATATACTTTACTTCTGTCTCACCCATAGGATCATATACATTACTTCTGTCTCACCCATAGGACCATATACATTACTTCTGTCTCACCCATAGGACCATATACATTACTTCTGTCTCACCCAGAGGATCATATACATTACTTCTGTCTCACCCATAGGATCATATACTTTACTTCTGTCTCACCCATAGGACCATATACATTATTTCTGTCTCACCCATAGGATCATATACATTACTTCTGTCTCACCCATAGGACCATATACATTACTTCTGTCTCACCCATAGGACCATATACATTACTTCTGTCTCACCCATAGGACCATATACATTACTTCTGTCTCACCCATAGGATCATATACATTACTTCTCTCTCACCCAAAGGATCATATACATTACTGCTGTCTCACCCATAGGACCCTATACATTACTTCTGTCTCACCCATAGGACCCTATACATTACTTCTGTCTCACCCATAGGATCATATACATTACTTCGGTCTCACCCATAGGATCATATACATTACTTCTGTCTCACCCATAGGACCATATACATTGCTCCTGTCTCACCCATAGGACCATATACATTGCTCCTGTCTCACCCATAGGACCATATACATTACTTCTGTCTCACCCATAGGATCATATACTTTACTTCTGTCTCACCCATAGGACCATATACATTACTTCTGTCTCACCCATAGGACCATATACATTACTTCTGTCACACCCATAAGATCATATACATTACTGCTGTCTCACCCATAGGATCATATACATTACTGCTGTCTCACCCATAGGACCATATACATTACTTCTGTCTCACCCATAGGACCATATACATTACTTCTGTCTCACCCATAGGACCATATACATTACTTCTGTCTCACCCATAGGACAATATACATTACTGCTGTCCCACCCATAGGATCATATACATTACTTCTGTCTCACCCATAGGACCATATACATTACTTCTGTCTCACCCATAGGACCATATACATTACTTCTGTCTCACCCATAGGACCATATACATTACTTCTGTCACACCCATAGGATCATATACATTACTTCTGTCTCACCCATAAGATCATATACATTACTTCTGTCTCACCCATAGGACCATATACATTACTTCTGTCTCACCCATAGGACCATATACATTGCTTCTGTCTCACCCATAGGATCATATACATTGCTTCTGTCTCACCCATAGGACCATATACATTACTTCTGTCTCACCCATAGGATCACATACATTACTTCTCTCTCACCCATAGGACCATATACATTACTTCTGTCTCACCCATAGGACCATATACATTACTTCTGTCACACCCATAAGATCATATACATTACTTCTGTCTCACCCATAGGATCATATACATTACTTCTGTCTCACCCATAGGATCATATACATTACTTCTGTCTCACCCATAGGATCATATACATTACTTCTGTCTCACCCATAGGACCATATACATTACTTCTGTCTCACCCATAGGACCATATACATTACTTCTGTCTCATCCATAGGATCATATGCATTACTTCTGTCTCACCCATAGGATCATATATATTACTTCTGCCTCACCCATAGGATCATATACATTACTTCTGTCTCACCCATAGGACCATATACATTACTTCTGTCTCACCCATAGGACCATATACATTACTTCTGCCTCACCCATAGGACCATATACATTACTTCTGTCACACCCATAGGATCATATACATTACTTCTGTCTCACCCACAGGATCATATACATTACTTCTGTCTCACCCATAGGATCATATACATTACTTCTGTCTCACCCATAGGACCATATACATTACTTCTGTCTGACCCATAGGATCATATACATTACTTCTGTCTCACCCATAGGATCATATACATTACTTCTGTCTCACCCATAGGATCATATACATTACTTCTGTCTCACCCATAGGACCATATACATTACTTCTGTCTCACCCATAGGACCATATACATTACTTCTGTCTCACCCATAGGATCATATACATTACTTCTGTCACACCCATAGGACCATATACATTACTTCTGTCACACCCATAGGATCATATACATTACTTCTGTCTCACCCATAGGACCATATACATTACTTCTGTCACACCCATAGGATCATATACATTACTTCTGTCACACCCATAGGATCATATACATTACTTCTGTCTCACCCATAGGACCATATACATTACTTCTGTCTCACCCATAGGATCATATACATTACTTCTGTCTCACCCATAGGATCATATACATTACTTCTGTCTCACCCATAGGATCATATACATTACTGGTGTCTCACCCATAGGATCATATACTTTACTTCTGTCTCACCCATAGGATCATATACATTACTGGTGTCTCACCCATAGGATCATATACTTTACTTCTGTCTCACCCATAGGATCATATACATTACTGGTGTCTCACCCATAGGATCATATACTTTACTTCTGTCTCACCCATAGGATCATATACATTACTTCTGTCTCACCCATAGGACCATATACATTACTTCTGTCTCACCCATAGGACCATATACATTACTTCTGTCTCACCCAGAGGATCATATACATTACTTCTGTCTCACCCATAGGATCATATACTTTACTTCTGTCTCACCCATAGGACCATATACATTATTTCTGTCTCACCCATAGGATCATATACATTACTTCTGTCTCACCCATAGGACCATATACATTACTTCTGTCTCACCCATAGGACCATATACATTACTTCTGTCTCACCCATAGGACCATATACATTACTTCTGTCTCACCCATAGGATCATATACATTACTTCTCTCTCACCCAAAGGATCATATACATTACTGCTGTCTCACCCATAGGACCCTATACATTACTTCTGTCTCACCCATAGGACCCTATACATTACTTCTGTCTCACCCATAGGATCATATACATTACTTCGGTCTCACCCATAGGATCATATACATTACTTCTGTCTCACCCATAGGACCATATACATTGCTCCTGTCTCACCCATAGGACCATATACATTGCTCCTGTCTCACCCATAGGACCATATACATTACTTCTGTCTCACCCATAGGATCATATACTTTACTTCTGTCTCACCCATAGGACCATATACATTACTTCTGTCTCACCCATAGGACCATATACATTACTTCTGTCACACCCATAAGATCATATACATTACTGCTGTCTCACCCATAGGATCATATACATTACTGCTGTCTCACCCATAGGACCATATACATTACTTCTGTCTCACCCATAGGACCATATACATTACTTCTGTCTCACCCATAGGACCATATACATTACTTCTGTCTCACCCATAGGACAATATACATTACTGCTGTCCCACCCATAGGATCATATACATTACTTCTGTCTCACCCATAGGACCATATACATTACTTCTGTCTCACCCATAGGACCATATACATTACTTCTGTCTCACCCATAGGACCATATACATTACTTCTGTCACACCCATAGGATCATATACATTACTTCTGTCTCACCCATAAGATCATATACATTACTTCTGTCTCACCCATAGGACCATATACATTACTTCTGTCTCACCCATAGGACCATATACATTGCTTCTGTCTCACCCATAGGATCATATACATTGCTTCTGTCTCACCCATAGGACCATATACATTACTTCTGTCTCACCCATAGGATCACATACATTACTTCTCTCTCACCCATAGGACCATATACATTACTTCTGTCTCACCCATAGGACCATATACATTACTTCTGTCACACCCATAAGATCATATACATTACTTCTGTCTCACCCATAGGATCATATACATTACTTCTGTCTCACCCATAGGATCATATACATTACTTCTGTCTCACCCATAGGATCATATACATTACTTCTGTCTCACCCATAGGACCATATACATTACTTCTGTCTCACCCATAGGACCATATACATTACTTCTGTCTCATCCATAGGATCATATGCATTACTTCTGTCTCACCCATAGGATCATATATATTACTTCTGCCTCACCCATAGGATCATATACATTACTTCTGTCTCACCCATAGGACCATATACATTACTTCTGTCTCACCCATAGGACCATATACATTACTTCTGCCTCACCCATAGGACCATATACATTACTTCTGTCACACCCATAGGATCATATACATTACTTCTGTCTCACCCACAGGATCATATACATTACTTCTGTCTCACCCATAGGATCATATACATTACTTCTGTCTCACCCATAGGACCATATACATTACTTCTGTCTCACCCATAGGATCATATACATTACTTCTGTCTCACCCATAGGATCATATACATTACTTCTGTCTCACCCATAGGATCATATACATTACTTCTGTCTCACCCATAGGACCATATACATTACTTCTGTCTCACCCATAGGACCATATACATTACTTCTGTCTCACCCATAGGATCATATACATTACTTCTGTCACACCCATAGGACCATATACATTACTTCTGTCACACCCATAGGATCATATACATTACTTCTGTCTCACCCATAGGACCATATACATTACTTCTGTCACACCCCTAGGATCATATACATTACTTCTGTCACACCCATAGGATCATATACATTACTTCTGTCTCACCCATAGGACCATATACATTACTTCTGTCACACCCATAGGATCATATACATTACTTCTGTCACACCCATAGGATCATATACATTACTTCTGTCTCACCCATAGGATCATATACATTACTTCTGTCTCACCCATAGGATCATATACATTACTTCTGTCTCACCCATAGGATCATATACATTACTTCTGTCTCACCCATAGGACCCTATACATTACTTCTGTCACACCCATAATTACTTCTGTCTCACCCATAGGATCATATACATTACTTCTGTCTCACCCATAGGATCATATACATTACTTCTGTCTCACCCATAGGACCATATACATTACTTCTGTCACACCCATAGGATCATATACATTACTTCTGTCTCACCCATAGGATCATATACATTACTTCTGTCTCACCCATAGGATCATATACATTACTTCTGTCTCACCCATAGGACCCTATACATTACTTCTGTCACACCCATAATTACTTCTGTCTCACCCATAGGATCATATACATTACTGCTGTCTCACCCATAGGACCATATACATTACTTCTGTCTCACCCATAGGATCATATACATTACTTCTGTCTCACCCATAGGACCATATACATTACTTCTGTCTCAGCCATAGGACCATATACATTACTTCTGTCTCACCCATAGGATCATATACATTACTTCTGTCTCACCCATAGGATCATATACATTACTTCTGTCTCACCCATAGGACCCTATACATTACTTCTGTCACACCCATAATTACTTCTGTCTCACCCATAGGATCATATACATTACTTCTGTCTCACCCATAGGACCATATACATTACTGCTGTCTCACCCATAGGACCATATCCATTACTGCTGTCTCACCCATAGGATCCTATACATTACTTCTGTCTCACCCATAGGATCCTATACATTACTTCTGTCTCACCCATAGGACCCTATACATTACTTCTGTCTCACCCATAGGACCCTATACATTACTTCTGTCTCACCCATAGGACCCTATACATTACTTCTGTCTCACCCATAGGATCATATACATTACTTCTGTCTCACCCATAGGACCCTATACATTACTTCTGTCTCACCCATAGGACCCTATACATTACTTCTGTCTCACCCATAGGACCATATACATTACTTCTGTCTCACCCATAGGATCATATACATTACTTCTGTCACACCCATAGGACCATATACATTACTTCTGTCTCACCCATAGGATCCTATACATTACTTCTGTCTCACCCATAGGACCCTATACATTACTTCTGTCTCACACATAGGACCCTATACATTACTTCTGTCTCACCCATAGGACCCTATACATTACTTCTGTCTCACCCATAGGATCCTATACATTACTTCTGTCTCACCCATAGGACCCTATACATTACTTCTGTCTCACCCATAGGACCCTATACATTACTTCTGTCTCACCCATAGGACCATATACATTACTTCTGTCTCACCCATAGGATCATATACATTACTTCTGTCACACCCATAGGACCATATACATTACTTCTGTCTCACCCATAGGATCATATACATTACTTCTGTCTCACCCATAGGACCCTATACATTACTTCTGTCTCACCCATAGGACCCTATACATTACTTCTGTCTCACCCATAGGACCCTATACATTACTTCTGTCTCACCCATAGGACCATATACATAACTTCTGTCTCATCCATAGGACCATATACATTACTTCTGTCTCACCCATAGGACCATATACATTGCTTCTGTCTCACCCATAGGACCATATACATTGCTTTTGTCTCACCCATAGGATCATATACATTACTTCTGTCTCACCCATAGGATTATATACTTTACTTCTGTCTCACCCATAGGATCATATACATTACTTCTGTCTCACCCATAGGATCATATACATTACTTCTGTCTCACCCATAGGACCCTATACATTACTTCTGTCACACCCATAATTACTTCTGTCTCACCCATAGGATCATATACATTACTTCTGTCTCACCCATAGGATCATATACATTACTTCTGTCTCACCCATAGGACCATATACATTACTTCTGTCACACCCATAGGATCATATACATTACTTCTGTCTCACCCATAGGATCATATACATTACTTCTGTCTCACCCATAGGATCATATACATTACTTCTGTCTCACCCATAGGACCCTATACATTACTTCTGTCACACCCATAATTACTTCTGTCTCACCCATAGGATCATATACATTACTGCTGTCTCACCCATAGGACCATATACATTACTTCTGTCTCACCCATAGGATCATATACATTACTTCTGTCTCACCCATAGGACCATATACATTACTTCTGTCTCAGCCATAGGACCATATACATTACTTCTGTCTCACCCATAGGATCATATACATTACTTCTGTCTCACCCATAGGATCATATACATTACTTCTGTCTCACCCATAGGACCCTATACATTACTTCTGTCACACCCATAATTACTTCTGTCTCACCCATAGGATCATATACATTACTTCTGTCTCACCCATAGGACCATATACATTACTGCTGTCTCACCCATAGGACCATATCCATTACTGCTGTCTCACCCATAGGATCCTATACATTACTTCTGTCTCACCCATAGGATCCTATACATTACTTCTGTCTCACCCATAGGACCCTATACATTACTTCTGTCTCACCCATAGGACCCTATACATTACTTCTGTCTCACCCATAGGACCCTATACATTACTTCTGTCTCACCCATAGGATCATATACATTACTTCTGTCTCACCCATAGGACCCTATACATTACTTCTGTCTCACCCATAGGACCCTATACATTACTTCTGTCTCACCCATAGGACCATATACATTACTTCTGTCTCACCCATAGGATCATATACATTACTTCTGTCACACCCATAGGACCATATACATTACTTCTGTCTCACCCATAGGATCCTATACATTACTTCTGTCTCACCCATAGGACCCTATACATTACTTCTGTCTCACACATAGGACCCTATACATTACTTCTGTCTCACCCATAGGACCCTATACATTACTTCTGTCTCACCCATAGGATCCTATACATTACTTCTGTCTCACCCATAGGACCCTATACATTACTTCTGTCTCACCCATAGGACCCTATACATTACTTCTGTCTCACCCATAGGACCATATACATTACTTCTGTCTCACCCATAGGATCATATACATTACTTCTGTCACACCCATAGGACCATATACATTACTTCTGTCTCACCCATAGGATCATATACATTACTTCTGTCTCACCCATAGGACCCTATACATTACTTCTGTCTCACCCATAGGACCCTATACATTACTTCTGTCTCACCCATAGGACCCTATACATTACTTCTGTCTCACCCATAGGACCATATACATAACTTCTGTCTCATCCATAGGACCATATACATTACTTCTGTCTCACCCATAGGACCATATACATTGCTTCTGTCTCACCCATAGGACCATATACATTGCTTTTGTCTCACCCATAGGATCATATACATTACTTCTGTCTCACCCATAGGATTATATACTTTACTTCTGTCTCACCCATAGGACCCTATACATTACTTCTGTCTCACCCATAGGACCCTATACATTACTTCTGTCTCACCCATAGGATCATATACATTACTTCTGTCTCACCCATAGGACCATATACATTACTTCTGTCTCACCCATAGGACCATATACATTACTTCTTTCTCACCCATAGGACCATATACATTACTTCTTTCTCACCCATAGGACCATATACATTACTTCTGTCTCACCCATAGGACCATATACATTACTTCTGTCTCACCCATAGGACCATATACATTACTTCTGTCTCACCCATAGGATCATATACATTACTTCTGTCTCACCCATAGGACCATATACATTGCTCCTGTCTCACCCATAGGACCATATACATTACTTCTGTCTCACCCATAGGACCATATACATTACTTCTGTCTCACCCATAGGACCCTATACATTACTTCTGTCTCACCCATAGGACCCTATACATTACTTCTGTCTCACCCATAGGACCCTATACATTACTTCTGTCTCACCCATAGGACCCTATACAATAATTCTGTCTCACCCATAGGACCCTATACATTACTTCTGTCTCACCCATAGGACCCTATACATTACTTCTGTCACACCCATAGGACCCTATACATTACTTCTGTCTCACCCATAGGACCCTATACATTACTTCTGTCTCACCCATAGGACCCTATACATTACTTCTGTCTCACCCATAGGACCCTATACATTACTTCTGTCTCACCCATAGGACCCCATACATTACTTCTGTCTCACCCATAGGACCCTATACATTACTTCTGTTTCACCAATAGGACCATATACATTACTTCTGTCTCACCCATAGGACCATATACATTGCTTCTGTCTCACCCATAGGACCATATACATTGCTTCTGTCTCACCCATAGGATCATATACATTGCTTCTGTCTCACCCATAGGATCATATACATTACTTCTGTCTCACCCATAGGATCATATACTTTACATCTGTCTCACCCATAGGATCATATACATTACTTCTGTCTCACCCATAGGATCATATACTTTACTTCTGTCTCACCCATAGGACCATACACATTACTGCTGTCTCACCCATAGGACCATATACATTACTTCTGTCTCACCCATAGGACCATATACATTACTTCTGTCTCAGCCATAGAATCATATACATTACTTCTGTCTCACCCATAGGATCATATACATTACTTCTGTCTCACCCATAAGATCATATACATTACTGCTGTCTCACCCATAGGATCATATACATTACTGCTGTCTCACCCATAGGATCATATACATTACTTCTGTCTCACCCATAGGATCATATACTTTACTTCTGTCTCACCCATAGGATCATATACTTTACTTCTGTCTCACCCATAGGATCATATACATTACTTCTGTCTCACCCATAGGACCATATACATTACTTCTGTCTCACCCATAGGACCATATACATTACTTCTGTCTCACCCATAGGATCATATACAGTACTTGTGTCTCACCCATAGGACCATATACATTACTTCTGTCTCACCCATAGGATCATATACATTACTTCTGTCTCACCCATAGGATCATATACATTACTTCTGTCACACCCATAGGATCACATACTTTACTTCTGTCACACCCATAGGACCATATACATTACTTCTGTCTCACCCATAGGATCATATACATTACTTCTGTCTCACCCATAGGATCATATACATTACTTCTGTCTCACCCATAGGATCATATACATTAATTCTGTCTCACCCATAGGATCATATACATTACTGCTGTCTCACCCATAGGATCATGTACATTACTTCTGTCTCACCCATAGGACCATGTACATTACTTCTGTCTCACCCATAGGATCATATACATTACTTCTGTCTCACCCATAGGATCATATACATTACTTCTGTCTCACCCATAGGACCATATACATTACTTCTGTCTCACCCATAGGATCATATACATTACTTCTGTTTCACCCATAGGATCATATACATTACTTCTGTCTCACCCATAGGATCATATACATTACTTCTGTCTCACCCATAGGATCATATACTTTACTTCTGTCTCACCCATAGGACCATATACATTACTTCTGTCTCACCCATAGGACCATATACATTACTTCTGTCACACCCATAAGATCATATACATTACTGCTGTCTCACCCATAGGATCATATACATTACTGCTGTCTCACCCATAGGACCATATACATTACTTCTGTCTCACCCATAGGATCATATACATTACTTCTGTCTCACCCATAGGACCATATACATTACTTCTGTCTCACCCATAGGACCATATACATTACTTCTGTCTCACCCATAGGATCATATACTTTACTTCTGTCTCACCCATAGGATCATATACATTACTTCTGTCTCACCCATAGGATCATATACTTTACTTCTGTCTCACCCATAGGACCATATACATTACTGCTGTCTCACCCATAGGACCATATACATTACTTCTGTCTCACCCATAGGATCATATACATTACTTCTGTCTCACCCATAGGATCATATACATTACTTCTGTCTCACCCATAGGATCATATACATTGCTCCTGTCTCTCCCATAGGACCATATACATTACTTCTGTCTCACCCATAGGACCATATACATTACTGCTGTCACACCCATAAGATCATATACATTACTGCTGTCTCACCCATAGGATCAAATACATTACTGCTGTCTCACCCATAGGACCATATATATTACTTCTGTCTCACCCATAGGACCATATACATTACTTCTGTCTCACCCATAGGATCATATACATTACTTCTGTCTCACCCATAAGATCATATACATTACTTCTGTCTCACCCATAGGATCATATACATTACTTCTGTCTCACCCATAGGATCATATACATTACTTCTGTCTCACCCATAGGATCATATACATTACTGGTGTCTCACCCATAGGATCATATACTTTACTTCTGTCTCACCCATAGGATCATATACATTACTGGTGTCTCACCCATAGGATCATATACTTTACTTCTGTCTCACCCATAGGATCATATACATTACTGGTGTCTCACCCATAGGATCATATACTTTACTTCTGTCTCACCCATAGGATCATATACATTACTTCTGTCTCACCCATAGGACCATATACATTACTTCTGTCTCACCCATAGGACCATATACATTACTTCTGTCTCACCCAGAGGATCATATACATTACTTCTGTCTCACCCATAGGATCATATACTTTACTTCTGTCTCACCCATAGGACCATATACATTATTTCTGTCTCACCCATAGGATCATATACATTACTTCTGTCTCACCCATAGGACCATATACATTACTTCTGTCTCACCCATAGGACCATATACATTACTTCTGTCTCACCCATAGGACCATATACATTACTTCTGTCTCACCCATAGGATCATATACATTACTTCTCTCTCACCCAAAGGATCATATACATTACTGCTGTCTCACCCATAGGACCCTATACATTACTTCTGTCTCACCCATAGGACCCTATACATTACTTCTGTCTCACCCATAGGATCATATACATTACTTCGGTCTCACCCATAGGATCATATACATTACTTCTGTCTCACCCATAGGACCATATACATTGCTCCTGTCTCACCCATAGGACCATATACATTGCTCCTGTCTCACCCATAGGACCATATACATTACTTCTGTCTCACCCATAGGATCATATACTTTACTTCTGTCTCACCCATAGGACCATATACATTACTTCTGTCTCACCCATAGGACCATATACATTACTTCTGTCACACCCATAAGATCATATACATTACTGCTGTCTCACCCATAGGATCATATACATTACTGCTGTCTCACCCATAGGACCATATACATTACTTCTGTCTCACCCATAGGACCATATACATTACTTCTGTCTCACCCATAGGACCATATACATTACTTCTGTCTCACCCATAGGACAATATACATTACTGCTGTCCCACCCATAGGATCATATACATTACTTCTGTCTCACCCATAGGACCATATACATTACTTCTGTCTCACCCATAGGACCATATACATTACTTCTGTCTCACCCATAGGACCATATACATTACTTCTGTCACACCCATAGGATCATATACATTACTTCTGTCTCACCCATAAGATCATATACATTACTTCTGTCTCACCCATAGGACCATATACATTACTTCTGTCTCACCCATAGGACCATATACATTGCTTCTGTCTCACCCATAGGATCATATACATTGCTTCTGTCTCACCCATAGGACCATATACATTACTTCTGTCTCACCCATAGGATCACATACATTACTTCTCTCTCACCCATAGGACCATATACATTACTTCTGTCTCACCCATAGGACCATATACATTACTTCTGTCACACCCATAAGATCATATACATTACTTCTGTCTCACCCATAGGATCATATACATTACTTCTGTCTCACCCATAGGATCATATACATTACTTCTGTCTCACCCATAGGATCATATACATTACTTCTGTCTCACCCATAGGACCATATACATTACTTCTGTCTCACCCATAGGACCATATACATTACTTCTGTCTCATCCATAGGATCATATGCATTACTTCTGTCTCACCCATAGGATCATATATATTACTTCTGCCTCACCCATAGGATCATATACATTACTTCTGTCTCACCCATAGGACCATATACATTACTTCTGTCTCACCCATAGGACCATATACATTACTTCTGCCTCACCCATAGGACCATATACATTACTTCTGTCACACCCATAGGATCATATACATTACTTCTGTCTCACCCACAGGATCATATACATTACTTCTGTCTCACCCATAGGATCATATACATTACTTCTGTCTCACCCATAGGACCATATACATTACTTCTGTCTCACCCATAGGATCATATACATTACTTCTGTCTCACCCATAGGATCATATACATTACTTCTGTCTCACCCATAGGATCATATACATTACTTCTGTCTCACCCATAGGACCATATACATTACTTCTGTCTCACCCATAGGACCATATACATTACTTCTGTCTCACCCATAGGATCATATACATTACTTCTGTCACACCCATAGGACCATATACATTACTTCTGTCACACCCATAGGATCATATACATTACTTCTGTCTCACCCATAGGACCATATACATTACTTCTGTCACACCCATAGGATCATATACATTACTTCTGTCACACCCATAGGATCATATACATTACTTCTGTCTCACCCATAGGACCATATACATTACTTCTGTCACACCCATAGGATCATATACATTACTTCTGTCACACCCATAGGATCACATACATTACTTCTGTCTCACCCATAGGATCATATACATTACTTCTGTCTCACCCATAGGATCATATACATTACTTCTGTCTCACCCATAGGATCATATACATTACTTCTGTCTCACCCATAGGACCCTATACATTACTTCTGTCACACCCATAATTACTTCTGTCTCACCCATAGGATCATATACATTACTTCTGTCTCACCCATAGGATCATATACATTACTTCTGTCTCACCCATAGGACCATATACATTACTTCTGTCACACCCATAGGATCATATACATTACTTCTGTCTCACCCATAGGATCATATACATTACTTCTGTCTCACCCATAGGATCATATACATTACTTCTGTCTCACCCATAGGACCCTATACATTACTTCTGTCACACCCATAATTACTTCTGTCTCACCCATAGGATCATATACATTACTGCTGTCTCACCCATAGGACCATATACATTACTTCTGTCTCACCCATAGGATCATATACATTACTTCTGTCTCACCCATAGGACCATATACATTACTTCTGTCTCAGCCATAGGACCATATACATTACTTCTGTCTCACCCATAGGATCATATACATTACTTCTGTCTCACCCATAGGATCATATACATTACTTCTGTCTCACCCATAGGACCCTATACATTACTTCTGTCACACCCATAATTACTTCTGTCTCACCCATAGGATCATATACATTACTTCTGTCTCACCCATAGGACCATATACATTACTGCTGTCTCACCCATAGGACCATATCCATTACTGCTGTCTCACCCATAGGATCCTATACATTACTTCTGTCTCACCCATAGGATCCTATACATTACTTCTGTCTCACCCATAGGACCCTATACATTACTTCTGTCTCACCCATAGGACCCTATACATTACTTCTGTCTCACCCATAGGACCCTATACATTACTTCTGTCTCACCCATAGGATCATATACATTACTTCTGCCTCACCCATAGGACCCTATACATTACTTCTGTCTCACCCATAGGACCCTATACATTACTTCTGTCTCACCCATAGGACCATATACATTACTTCTGTCTCACCCATAGGATCATATACATTACTTCTGTCACACCCATAGGACCATATACATTACTTCTGTCTCACCCATAGGATCCTATACATTACTTCTGTCTCACCCATAGGACCCTATACATTACTTCTGTCTCACACATAGGACCCTATACATTACTTCTGTCTCACCCATAGGACCCTATACATTACTTCTGTCTCACCCATAGGATCCTATACATTACTTCTGTCTCACCCATAGGACCCTATACATTACTTCTGTCTCACCCATAGGACCCTATACATTACTTCTGTCTCACCCATAGGACCATATACATTACTTCTGTCTCACCCATAGGATCATATACATTACTTCTGTCACACCTATAGGACCATATACATTACTTCTGTCTCACCCATAGGATCATATACATTACTTCTGTCTCACCCATAGGACCCTATACATTACTTCTGTCTCACCCATAGGACCCTATACATTACTTCTGTCTCACCCATAGGACCCTATACATTACTTCTGTCTCACCCATAGGACCATATACATTACTTCTGTCTCATCCATAGGACCATATACATTACTTCTGTCTCACCCATAGGACCATATACATTGCTTCTGTCTCACCCATAGGACCATATACATTGCTTCTGTCTCACCCATAGGATCATATACATTACTTCTGTCTCACCCATAGGATCATATACATTACTTCTGTCTCACCCATAGGATCATATACTTTACTTCTGTCTCACCCATAGGATCATATACATTACTTCTGTCTCACCCATAGGATCATATACATTACTTCTGTCTCACCCATAGGATCATATACATTACTTCTGTCTCACCCATAGGATCATATACTTTACTGCTGTCTCACCCATAGGACCATATACATTACTTCTGTCTCACCCATAGGACCATATACATTACTTCTGTCTCACCCATAGGATCATATACATTACTTCTGTCTCACCCATAGGATCATATACATTACTTCTGTCTCACCCATAGGACCATATACATTACTTCTGTCTCACCCATAGGATCATATACATTACTTCTGTCTCACTCATAAGATCATATACATTACTTCTGTCTCACCCATAAGATCATATACATTACTTCTGTCTCACCCATAGGATCATATACATTACTTCTGTCTCACCCATAGGATCATATACATTACTTCTGTCTCACCCATAGGACCATATACATTACTTCTGTCTCACCCATAGGACCATATACATTACTTCTGTCTCACCCATAGGATCATATACATTACTTCTGTCTCACCCATAGGATCATATACATTACTTCTGTCTCACCCATAGGACCATATACATTACTTCTGTCTCACCCATAGGACCATATACATTACTTCTGTCTCACCCATAGGATCATATACTTTACTTCTGTCTCACCCATAGGATCATATACATTACTTCTGTCTCACCCATAGGATCATATACATTACTTCTGTCTCACCCATAGGACCATATACATTACTTCTGTCTCACCCATAGGACCATATACATTACTTCTGTCTCACCCATAGGATCATATACATTACTTCTGTCTCACCCATAGGATCATATACATTACTTCTGTCTCACCCATAGGACCATAGACATTGCTTCTGTCTCACCCATAGGACCATATACATTACTTCTGTCTCACCCACAGGATCATATACATTACTTCTGTCTCACCCATAGGACCATATACATTACTTCTGTCTCACCCATAGGATCATATACATTACTTCTGTCTCACCCATAGGACCATATACATTACTTCTGTCTCACCCATAGGATCATATACATTACTTCTGTCTCACCCATAGGACCATATACATTACTTCTGTCTCACCCATAGGATCATATACATTACTTCTGTCTCACCCATAGGACCATATACATTACTTCTGTCTCACCCATAGGATCATATACATTACTTCTGTCTCACCCATAGGATCATATACATTACTTCTGTCTCACCCATAGGATCATATACATTACTTCTGTCTCACCCATAGGATCATATACATTACTTCTGTCTCACCCATAGGATCATATACATTACTTCTGTCTCACCCATAGGATCATATACATTACTTCTGTCTCACCCACAGGATCATATACATTACTTCTGTCTCACCCATAGGATCATATACATTACTTCTGTCTCACCCACAGGATCATATACATTACTTCTGTCTCACCCATAGGACCATATACATTACTTCTGTCTCACCCACAGGATCATATACATTACTTCTGTCTCACCCATAGGACCATATACATTACTTCTGTCTCACCCATAGGATCATATACATTACTTCTGTCTCACCCATAGGACCATATACATTACTTCTGTCTCACCCATAGGATCATATACATTACTTCTGTCTCACCCATAGGACCATATACATTACTTCTGTCTCACCCATAGGATCATATACATTACTTCTGTCTCACCCATAGGACCATATACATTACTTCTGTCTCACCCATAGGATCATATACATTACTTCTGTCTCACCCATAGGATCATATACATTACTTCTGTCTCACCCATAGGATCATATACATTACTTCTGTCTCACCCATAGGATCATATACATTACTTCTGTCTCACCCATAGGATCATATACATTACTTCTGTCTCACCCATAGGATCATATACATTACTTCTGTCTCACCCATAGGATCATATACATTACTTCTGTCTCACCCATAGGATCATATACATTACTTCTGTCTCACCCATAGGATCATATACATTACTTCTGTCTCACCCATAGGATCATATACATTACTTCTGTCTCACCCATAGGATCATATACATTACTTCTGTCTCACCCATAGGATCATATACATTACTTCTGTCTCACCCATAGGACCATATACATTACTTCTGTCTCACCCATAGGATCATATACATTACTTCTGTCTCACCCATAGGATCATATACATTACTTCTGTCTCACCACAGGATCATATACATTACTTCTGTCTCACCCATAGGATCATATACATTACTTCTGTCTCACCCATAGGATCATATACATTACTTCTGTCTCACCCATAGGATCATATACATTACTTCTGTCTCACCCATAGGACCATATACATTACTTCTGTCTCACCCATAGGATCATATACATTACTTCTGTCTCACCCATAGGATCATATACATTACTTCTGTCTCACCCATAGGATCATATACATTACTTCTGTCTCACCCATAGGATCATATACATTACTTCTGTCTCACCACAGGATCATATACATTACTTCTGTCTCACCCATAGGATCATATACATTACTTCTGTCTCACCCATAGGATCATATACATTACTTCTGTCTCACCCATAGGACCATATACATTACTTCTGTCACACCCATAATTACTTCTGTCTCACCCATAGGATCATATACATTACTTCTGTCTCACCCATAGGATCATATACATTACTTCTGTCTCACCCATAGGATCATATACATTACTCCTGTCTCACCCATAGGATCATATACATTGCTTCTGTCACACCCATAGGATCATATACGTTACTTCTGTCTCACCCATAGGACCATATACATTACTTCTGTCTCACCCATAGGATCATATACATTACTTCTGTCTCACCCATAGGACCATATACATTACTTCTGTCTCACCCATAGGACCATATACATTACTTCTGTCACACCCATAATTACTTCTGTCTCACCCATAGGATCATATACATTACTTCTGTCTCACCCATAGGATCATATACATTACTTCTGTCTCACCCATAGGATCATATACATTACTCCTGTCTCACCCATAGGATCATATACATTGCTTCTGTCACACCCATAGGATCATATACGTTACTTCTGTCTCACCCATAGGACCATATACATTACTTCTGTCTCACCCATAGGATCATATACATTACTTCTGTCTCACCCATAGGACCATATACATTACTTCTGTCTCACCCATAGGACCATATACATTACTTCTGTCACACCCATAATTACTTCTGTCTCACCCATAGGATCATATACATTACTTCTGTCTCACCCATAGGATCATATACATTACTTCTGTCTCACCCATAGGATCATATACATTACTCCTGTCTCACCCATAGGATCATATACATTGCTTCTGTCACACCCATAGGATCATATACGTTACTTCTGTCTCACCCATAGGACCATATACATTACTTCTGTCTCACCCATAGGATCATATACATTACTTCTGTCACACCCATAATTACTTCTATATCTGCTGGGTTTTTCTTCCTTAGTTCTTGTGGTTTTCGTTGATTTCTTTTGCCACAAAATTTTTCAAGTTAATGGACACCGTCACGAATTTCATGCAGAATGAAAAAAACCCTCTTTTCGGACGGATTTATCGCCCTAGGACGTCACTGCTGTTCCTTTTCCTGATTTTTTTTCCGGCTGATTTATCAATTAGTGACTTTTTAAAAAGTTGCAAAATTTCCCATCATCCAGTTTTGTGACTTTTTGCACTTAAAGGGTTAAAGAGAATTGTTTTACTTTGCACCGTTTCTTGCTTTGCGCCAATTTTGAAGAATTTTGGTGCGAAAAACGTCGACTAATATCACAAAACAGAAGAAAACGACTTAAAAAAAGCAAAAAAAGGAACACGATGAATCGGGGACTTTCCTTTATTTCGGTCTTTGAACCTTTTTGGCCACAAGTTTCATTAAAATGTCACAAAATTTGGGCTAAAATTTTCGATGTCGGTATAATTATCCCTCGGGGGGAGGGAAGGGGACCGATCTGGAGAATATTAGGACCAAAGTGTAACGACATTAACAAGACGCAATTGATGAATCTGCCGAAAACATCAAACTCCGGCTGCAATGAAAGCAAGAGTCTGTAAAATACACAAAAAGTGACAAAACCAGTTATAATTCTACCACTATTAGGATTGTGCAGTCGGTTGCCGCGGTGACTGATGTGTTAGTAAAGCCGTCGCCCCTAGCAACCAAAGGAATACTAACTTTTATCCCTAACCTGATTTTAACCAATCAGATTGCTTCTTCCAGCTCAGACTCTGCGCTGGAAAAATGAGAGCTGCATTCTGATTGGCTGGCTCCTGTCATTAGTCTTCGCAAGCGTTGATCTCCGCTCTGGTTCCGCACTGATAACCAATGTCAGTGGTGAAGGAGTTAATCGTTATCACAGCAAGCGTTGCATGCCGGGTAATGTAGTTCTCAGGCTTTCTTACTTCCGGTTAGTGTCCTGTACTACGTGCCGATCAGGAACTACATCTCCCAGAGTGCAGTGCGGCTGGGACGTGTGGATGGCAGTGAGTAGACGGGCGGAGATTTATTGATTTCTTTGTAACACATCATCAGTTCCCGGACACGGAGAGCCCCAGGACCCGCAGTAAGGTCTGTCATACTATGTGCTGAATTATATAGTGCTGAAACTACAGCTCCCAGCATCCCCAGATGTATGTCGCGAGATATGTGACGATTTCTGTCTTTATAAATAAAGTTTATTGACACTGTCATATATTCCCCAATCAGATCGCTGCGTTCATTTTCTAACCTGCCATATAAACTGGTATCTGATTGGTTGCTACAGACTACAAGGCTCCTTTCTCTCTACTATGGTATTTTGGCCCTCAGTTGACTATAAAGAGCAGAGGGGAAGATGGTTTATCTGCAGCCCAGTAATGCGCACATCCGCACACAGCCCTCCTCCAATCAGCTAATTGTTTATAGTAACCAATCAGATACCAGCTTATAAAATGAGGAATGGAAGCTTATTGGTTGCCATGGGCAACAGGCCTAGTTAGTACTTGGGACAGTTTTGTGTTGTCTATCAATAAACTTTATTGACACCATGTGGATAACGCGATATTGGCGCTATATATATAATGTTTATTACGCACTGGAGTTTATAACCAGTCGTATCTATAACTCTCCCCCTGCGGCTTTAATAATAATATTTTTTATCTATATAGTGCTAACATATTCCGCAGCACTTTACAATTAAGGTCGGGGCTGAGAGGTGAAGAAGTCTGTGCTGCGGCTGCCCCAGGACAAGATGGCGCCTCTCACCTGCCTTTCCCTCCTGCTCCAAGTCATCGTAGCGCTGTCACTGGACGAGCGGAGCGACTACACAGAGTGTGACTGCGGAGGATGGTGGGTCCTAGTCATGGCCGACAGCGTGACTGATGTCATCGCCAACTATGATGTCATCATCTCACAGTACATATGTAGCCTGGAAACGCCGTTCAGCTACAACTCCCAGCATCCCAACATCTGTAGAACATCAATAAAATACGTTTGCCAACAGCAGATATCTAATTGTGGCCTGAACATATAACAGAAGGGTCGGCTGCACCAGACAACCGTTTAATGTGTCGCATGACTTCAAGGGGCTGTCCAGTGAAAACAAGTTGTCAGTGATCCATAGGATAGGTGATAGTTATAGATCTGTGAGGGCCGAACCGTTGGAAACCGCAGTGATCAGCAGAATGGGGCAGCAGTGTGCATGCTCCATCGACGCTCCATTCCTTATCTGTGGGGCAGCAGTGTGCATGCTCCATCGACGCTTCATTCCTTATCTATGGGGCAGCAGTGTGCATGCTCCATCGACGCTTCATTCCTTATCTATGGGGCAGCAGTGTGCATGCTCCACCGACGCTCCATTCCTTATCTATGGGGCAGCAGTGTGCATGATCCTCCGACGCTTCATTCCTTATCTATGGGGCAGCAGTGTGAATGATCCACCGACGCTCCATTCCTTATCTATGGGGCAGCAGTGTGCATGCTCCACCGACGCTCCATTCCTTATCTATGGGGCAGCAGTGTGCATGATCCTCCGATGCTTCATTCCTTATCTATGGGGCAGCAGTGTGAATGATCCTCCGACGCTCCATTCCTTATCTGTGGGGCAGCAGTGTGCATGATCCTCCGACGCTTCATTCCTTATCTATGGGGCAGCAGTGTGCATGCTCCACCGACACTCCATTCCTTATCTATGGGGCAGCAGTGTGCATGCTCCACCGACGCTCTATTCCTCATCTATGGGGCAGTGTGCATGCTCCACCGACGCTCCATTCCTTATCTATGGGGCAGCAGTGTGGATGCTCCACTGACGCTCCATTCCTTATCTGTGGGGCAGCAGTGTGCATGATCCACCGACGCTCCATTCCTTATCTGTGGGGCAGCAGTGTGCATGATCCACCGACGCTCCATTCCTTATCTATGGGGCAGCAGTGTGCATGCTCCTCCGACGCTCCATTCCTTATCTGTGGGGCAGCAGTGTGCATGATCCACCGACGCTCCATTCCTTATCTATGGGGCAGCAGTGTTCATGCTCCACCGACGCTTCATTCCTTATCTATGGGGCAGCAGTGTGCATGCTCCACCGACGCTCCATTCCTTATCTATGGGGCAGCAATGTGCATGCTCCACCGACGCTCCATTCCTTATCTATGGGGCAGCAGTGTGCATGCTCCACCGACGCTCCATTCCTTATCTATGGGGCAGGGGGCAGTGTGCATGCTCCACCGACGCTCTATTCCTTATCTAAGGGGCAGCAGTGTGCATGCTCCACCGACGCTCCATTCCTTATCTATGGGGCAGTAGTGTGCATGCTCCACCGATGCTCCATTCCTTATCTATGGAGCAGCAGTGTGCATGATCCACCGACACTCCATTCCTTATCTGTGGGGCAGCAGTGTGCATGATCCACCGACGCTCCATTCCTTATCTATGGGGCAGCAGTGTTCATGCTCCACCGACGCTTCATTCCTTATCTATGGGGCAGCAGTGTGCATGCTCCACCGACGCTCCATTCCTTATCTATGGGGCAGCAGTGTGCATGCTCCACCGACGCTCCATTCCTTATCTATGGGGCAGTAGTGTGCATGCTCCACCGATGCTCCATTCCTTATCTATGGAGCAGCAGTGTGCATGATCCACCGACGCTCCATTCCTTATCTATGGGGCAGTAGTGTGCATGCTCCACCGATGCTCCATTCCTTATCTATGGAGCAGCAGTGTGCATGATCCACCGACACTCCATTCCTTATCTGTGGGGCAGCAGTGTGCATGATCCACCGACGCTCCATTCCTTATCTATGGGGCAGCAGTGTTCATGCTCCACCGACGCTTCATTCCTTATCTATGGGGCAGCAGTGTGCATGCTCCACCGACGCTCCATTCCTTATCTATGGGGCAGCAGTGTGCATGCTCCACCGACGCTCCATTCCTTATCTATGGGGCAGTAGTGTGCATGCTCCACCGATGCTCCATTCCTTATCTATGGAGCAGCAGTGTGCATGATCCACCGACACTCCATTCCTTATCTGTGGGGCAGCAGTGTGCATAATCCACCGACGCTTCATTCCTTATCTATGGGGCAGCAGTGTGCATGATCCACCGACGCTTCATTCCTTATCTATGGAGCAGCAGTGTGCATGATCCACCGACACTCCATTCCTTATCTGTGGGGCAGCAGTGTGCATGATCCACCGACACTCCATTCCTTATCTGTGGGGCAGCAGTGTGCATGATCCTCCGACGCTTCATTCCTTATCTATGGGGCAGCAGTGTGCATGCTCCACCGACGCTCCATTCCTTATCTATGGGGCAGCAGTGTGCATGATCCTCCGACGCTTCATTCCTTATCTATGGGGCAGCAGTGTGAATGATCCTCCGACGCTCCATTCCTTATCTGTGGGGCAGCAGTGTGCATGATCCACCGACGCTCCATTCCTTATCTATGGGGCAGCAGTGTGAATGATCCTCCGACGCTCCATTCCTTATCTGTGGGGCAGCAGTGTGCATGATCCACCGACGCTCCATTCCTTATCTATGGGGCAGCAGTGTGTATGATCCACCGACGCTTCATTCCTTATCTATGGGGCAGCAGTGTGCATGCTCCACCGACGCTCCATTCCTTATCTATGGGGCAGCAGTGTGCATGCTCCACCGACGCTTCATTCCTTATCTATGGGGCAGTGTGCATGCTCCACCGACGCTCCATTCCTTATCTATGGGGCAGCAGTGTGCATGCTCCACCGACGCTCCATTCCTTATCTTTGGGGCAGTAGTGTGCATGCTCCACCGATGCTCCATTCCTTATCTATGGAGCTGCAGTGTGCATGATCCACCGACACTCCATTCCTTATCTGTGGGGCAGCAGTGTGCATGATCCACCGACGCTCCATTCCTTATCTGTGGGCAGCAGTGTGCATGATCCACCGACACTCCATTCCTTATCTGTGGGGCAGCAGTGTGCATGATCCACCGAAGCTCCATTCCTTATCTATGGGGCAGCAGTGTTCATGCTCCACCGACGCTTCATTCCTTATCTATGGGGCAGCAGTGTGCATGCTCCACCGACGCTCCATTCCTTATCTATGGGGCAGCAGTGTGCATGCTCCACCGACGCTCCATTCCTTATCTATGGGGCAGCAGTGTGCATGCTCCACCGACGCTCCATTCCTTATCTATGGGGCAGTGTGCATGCTCCACCGACGCTCCATTCCTTATCTATGGGGCAGCAGTGTGCATGCTCCACCGACGCTCCATTCCTTATCTATGGGGCAGTAGTGTGCATGCTCCACCGATGCTCCATTCCTTATCTATGGAGCTGCAGTGTGCATGATCCACCGACACTCCATTCCTTATCTGTGGGGCAGCAGTGTGCATGATCCACCGACGCTCCATTCCTTATCTGTGGGGCAGCAGTGTGCATAATCCACCGACGCTCCATTCCTTATCTATGGGGCAGCAGTGTGTATGATCCACCGATGCTTCATTCCTTATCTATGGGGCAGCAGTGTGCATGCTCCACCGACGCTCCATTCCTTATCTATGGGGCAGCAGTGTGCATGATCCACCGACGCTCCATTCCTTATCTATGGGCCAGCAGTGTGCATGATGCCCCGACGCTCCATTCCTTATCTATGGGGCAGCAGTGTGCATGCTCCACCGACGCTCCATTCCTTATATATGGGGCAGCAGTGTGCATAATCCACCGACGCTCCATTCCTTATCTATGGGGCAGCAGTGTGCATGATCCACCAACGCTCCATTCCTTATCTGTGGGGCAGCAGTGTGCATGCTCCACTGACGCTCCATTCCTTATCTATGGGGCAGCAGTGTGCATGCTCCACTGACACTCCATTTCTTATCTGTGGGGCAGCAGTGTGCATGATCCACCGACGCTCCATTCCTTATCTATGGGGCAGCAGTGTGAATGCTCGACGATCCGTTCCTTATCTATGGGGCAGCAGTGTGCATGCTCCACCGATGCTCCATTCCTTATCTATGGGGCAGCAGTGTGCATGCTCCATTCCTTATCTATGGGGCAGCAGTGTACATGATCCACCGACGCTCCATTCCTTATCTATGCGGCCTCAGTGTGCATGCTCCACTGATGCTCCATTCCTTATCTGTGGGGCAGCAGTGTGCATGATCCACCGACGCTCCATTCCTTATCTATGGGGCAGCAGTGTGAATGCTCGACGCTCCGTTCCTTATCTATGGGGCAGCAGTGTGCATGCTCCACCGATGCTCCATTCCTTATCTATGGGGCAGCAGTGTGCATGTTCCACCGACGCTCCATTCCTCATCTATGGGGCAGCAGTGTTCATGCTCCACCGACGCTTCATTCCTTATCTATGGGGCAGCAGTGTGAATGCTCCACCGACGCTTCATTCCTTATCTATGGGGCAGCAGTGTGCATGTTCGACTGACGCTCCATTCCTTATCTTTGGGGCAGCAGTGTGCATGCTGCACCGACGCTCCATTCCTTACCTATGGGGCAGCAGTGTGCATGCTCCACCGACGCTCCATTCCTTATCTATGGGGCAGCAGTGTGCATGTTACACCGACGCTCTATTCCTTATCTTTGGGGCAGCAGTGTGAATGCTCGACGCTCCATTCCTTATCTATGGGGCAGCAATGTGCATGCTCCACCGACACTCAGTTCCTTATCTGTGGGGCAGCAGTGCGCATGCTCCACCGACGCTCCATTCCTTATCTATGGGGCAGTAGTGTGCATGCTCTACCGACGCTCCATTCCTTATCTTGGGGCAGCAGTATGCATGATCCACCGACGCTCCATTCCTTATCTATGGGGCAGCAGTGTGCATGCTCTACCAACGCTCCATTCTTTATCTGTAGGGCAGTAGTGTGCATGTTTCACAGACGCTCCATTCTTTACCTGTGGGGCAGCAGTGTGCATGCTCCACTGACGCTCGATTCTTCATCTGTGGGTCAGCAGTGTGCATGCTCCACCGACGCTCCACTCCTTATCGATGGGGCAGCAGTGTGCATGCTCCACCGAGCTCCATTCTTTATCTGTGGGGTAACAGTGTGCATGCTCCACCGACGCTCCATTCCTTATCTATGGGGCAGCAGTGTGCATGCTCCACCGACGCTCCATTCCTTATCTATGGGGCAGCAGTGTGCATGCTCTACCGACGCTCCATTCCTTATCTATGGGGCAGCAGTGTGCATGCTCCACCGACGTTCCATTCCTTATCTATGGGGCAGCAGTGTGCATGCTCCACCGACGCTCCATTCTTTATCTGTGGGGCAGCAGTGTGCATGCTCCACCGACGCTCCATTCCTTATCTATGGGGCAGCAGTGTGCATGCTCCACCGGCGCTCCATTCTTTATCTGTGGGGCAGCAGTGTGCATGCTCCACCGACTCTCCATTCCTTATCGATGGGGCAGCAGTGTGCATGCTCCACCGACGCTCCATTCCTTATCGATGGGGCAGCAGTGTTCATGCTCCACCAACGCTCCATTCCTTATCTATGGGGCAGTGTGCATGCTCCACCGACGCTCCATTCCTTATCGATGGGGCAGCAGTGTGCATGCTCCACCGACGCTCCATTCCTTATCTATGGGGCAGCAGTGTGCATGATCCACCAACGCTCCATTCCTTATCTATGGGGCAGCAGTGTGCATGCTCCACCGACTCTCCATTCCTTATCTATGGGGCAGCAGTGTGCAAGCTCCATCGACGCTCCATTCCTTATCGATGGGGCAGCAGTGTGCATGCTCCACCGACGCTCCATTCCTTATCGATGGGGCAGCAGTGTTCATGCTCCACCGACGCTCCATTCCTTATCTATGGGGCAGTGTGCATGCTCCACCGACGCTCTATTCCTTATCGATGGGGCAGCAGTGTTTATGCTCCACCGACGCTCCATTCCTTATCTATGGGGCAGTGTGCATGCTCCACCGACGCTCTATTCCTTATCGATGGGGCAGCAGTGTGCATGCTCCACCGACGCTCCATTCCTTATCTATGGGGCAGTGTGCATGCTCCACCGACGCTCCATTCCTTATCTGTACAGTTGCGTTGCATTCAGTTTTTTCTGCCCGCCTCATAGAGAATGACAGGAGTGACGGTCAAGCGTGCACACTGCTGCCCCGTTTTGTGCTGTCGGACCCCCACTCATCTATAAATTATCATCTATTCTGCCGACAGGTGGTAATTGGTTTTCACCTGACAACCCCTTTAAGGCCTCACTTAGCCGTCCATTTTTTTGCATATGAGAAAAAAGTCAGACACAGTTTTTAGTCATTTTTGCTGGTTCAGAGAGATTATTTTACTTTTGCACCATTTTCAGGCCCATTGATAAAGTTTAAAAATAGTGGAAAACCCCTTTAAGACATCAGAGCCTTTATTGCTAGTGTGAGGGGGATAGGACATCCCAAGAGTTTTCTACCAGCAGCTTAATCCCCTCTTCCTATTGACAGCCCATGCACGCTCAGACAAAACAAGCGTTCATGTGTATACAGGGGCAGCCAGGAACAGCGAACGGTTATTGTATCCGGATACTTCAGCTTCTGCTGGAAACATGACGTCTGCTTTTTGCTTTTGTCTCCAGGCAATGGAACAATTACTCCCCGATCCAAGAGGAGGAGCGCTGCACGGTGGAGAGGAGAGACGCCTCCATCACCTACTCAGAATTCATCGAGCAGTGAGTGATCACCTCGGTAGCACATGCACTGAAGCCCTGCACTCTCATAGCACATGTGCCGAGCCCCCGAACTGTGATAGCACATGCACTGAAGCCCTGCACTCTCATAGCACGTGTACAAAGCCCCTGCACTCTCATAGCATGTGTACAAAGCCCCTGCACTCTCATAGCACATGTACCGAGCCCCTGCACTCTCATAGCACATGTACGAAGCCCCTGCACTCTCATAGCACATGTACCGAGCTCCTGCACTCTCATAGCGCATGTACCCAGCCCCTGAATTCTCATAGCACATGTACCGAGCCCCTGCACTCTCATACAACATGTACCGAGCCCCTGCACTCTCATAGCACATGTACCGAGCCCCTGCACTCTCATAGCACATGTACCGAGCCCCTGCACTCTCATAGCACATGTACCGAGCCCCTGCACTCTCATAGCACGTGTACGAAGCCCCTGCACTCTCATAGCACATGTACCAAGCCCCTGTACTCTCATAGCACATGTGCCGAGCCCCCGCACTGTGATAGCACATGTACCGAGCCCCTGCACTCTCATACAACATGTACCGAGCCCCCTGCACTCTCATACAACATGTACCGAGCCCCCTGCACTCTCATACAACATGTACCGAGCCCCCTGCACTCTCATAGCACATGTACTGAGGCTCCTGCACTCTCATAGCACATGTACCGAGCCCCCTGCACTCTCATAGCACATGTACCGAGCCCCTGCAGTCTCATAGCACATGTACTGAGGCCCCTGCACTCTCATAGCACATGTACCGAGCCCCCTGCACTCTCATAGCACATGTACTGAGGCCCCTGCACTCTCATAGCACATGTACTGAGGCCCCTGCACTCTCATAGCACATGTACTGAGGCCCCTGCACTCTCATAGCACATGTACTGAGGCCCCTGCACTCTCATATCACATGTACCGAGCCCCCTGCACTCTCATAGCACATGTACTGAGGCCCCTGCACTCTCATAGCACATGTACCGAGTGCCCTGCACTCTCATAGCACATGTACCGAGCCCCCTGCACTCTCATAGCACATGTACCGAGCCCCCTGCACTCTCATAGCACATGTACTCAGGCCCCTGCACTCTCATAACACATGTACCGAGCCCCCTGCACTCTCATAGCACATGTACCGAGTCCCCTGCACTCTCATAGCACATGTACCGAGTCCCCTGCACTCTCATAGCACATGTACCGAGCCCCCTGCACTCTCATAGCACATGTACTGAGGCCCCTGCACTCTCATAGCACATGTACCGAGCCCCCTGCACTCTCATAGCACATGTACCGAGCCCCTGCAGTCTCATAGCACATGTACTGAGGCCCCTGCACTCTCATAGCACATGTACCGAGCCCCCTGCACTCTCATAGCACATGTACTGAGGCCCCTGCACTCTCATAGCACATGTACTGAGGCCCCTGCACTCTCATAACACATGTACCGAGTCCCCTGCACTCTCATAGCACATGTACCGAGCCCCCTGCACTCTCATAGCACATGTACCGAGCCCCCTGCACTCTCATAGCACATGTACTCAGGCCCCTGCACTCTCATAGCACATGTATCGAGCCCCCGCACCCTCTGATCTTGTTCTTCACAGATATGCATACAAGAGGCCGGTGATTATTCAGGGAATGACGGATAATTCGGTGAGTGTCTCTGGTCCCCGTCCCCCGTGCAGGACTCTTGTGCGGTTCTCATGTTTCGTCGTTTCTCTCAGGATTTCCGGTCGTTGTGCAGGAAAGAGCAGCTGCTCCGGATGTACGGAGAGCGCAGGGTCCGGCTGAGCACCGCAAACACCTACTCCTATGAGAAAGGTGAGAAGCCGAGCACAGGTGATACCGCCGACACTATAAGGGTGGGGGGCCGCAGCGTACAGGAGCGGGGTGTAATAGAGGAGGGGCCGCAGCATACAGGACCGGGGTGTAATAGAGGGGGGGCCGCAGCGTACAGGACCGGGGTGTAATAGAGGGGGGGCCGCAGCGTACAGGACCGGGGTGTAATAGAGGGGGGGCCGCAGCGTACAGGACCGGGGTGTAATAGAGGAGGGGCCGCAGCATACAGGACCGGGGTGTAATAGAGGAGGGGCCGCAGCGTACAGGACCGGGGTGTAATAGAGGAGGGGCCGCAGCGTACAGGACCGGGGTGTAATAGAGGAGGGGCCGCAGCGTACAGGACCGGGGTGTAATAGAGGAGGGGCCGCAGCGTACAGGACCGGGGTGTAATAGAGGAGGGGCCGCAGCGTACAGGACCGGGGTGTAATAGAGGGGGGGCCGCAGCGTACAGGACCGGGGTGTAATAGAGGGGGGGCCGCAGCGTACAGGACCGGGGTGTAATAGAGGAGGGGCCGCAGCATACAGGACCGGGGTGTAATAGAGGAGGGGCCGCAGCGTACAGGACCGGGGTGTAATAGAGGAGGGGCCGCAGCGTACAGGACCGGGGTGTAATAGAGGAGGGGCCGCAGCGTACAGGACCGGGGTGTAATAGAGGAGGGGCCGCAGCGTACAGGACCGGGGTGTAATAGAGGAGGGGCCGCAGCGTACAGGACCGGGGTGTAATAGAGGAGGGGCCGCAGCGTACAGGACCGGGGTGTAATAGAGGAGGGGCCGCAGCGTACAGGACCGGGGTGTAATAGAGGAGGGGCCGCAGCGTACAGGACCGGGGTGTAATAGAGGAGGGGCCGCAGCGTACAGGACCGGGTTGTAATAGAGGAGGGGCCGCAGCGTACAGGACCGGGGTGTAATAGAGGAGGGGCCGCAGCGTACAGGACCGGGGTGTAATAGAGGAGGGGCCGCAGCATACAGGACCGGGGTGTAATAGAGGAGGGGCCGCAGCGTACAGGACCGGGGTGTAATAGAGGAGGGGCCGCAGCATACAGGACCGGGGTGTAATAGAGGAGGGGCCGCAGCATACAGGACCGGGGTGTAATAGAGGAGGGGCCGCAGCGTACAGGACCGGGGTGTAATAGAGGAGGGGCCGCAGCGTACAGGACCGGGGTGTAATAGAGGAGGGGCCGCAGCATACAGGACCGGGGTGTAATAGAGGAGGGGCCGCAGCGTACAGGACCGGGGTGTAATAGAGGAGGGGCCGCAGCGTACAGGACCGGGGTGTAATAGAGGAGGGGCCGCAGCGTACAGGACCGGGGTGTAATAGAGTAGGGGCCGCAGCGTACAGGAGCGGGGTGTAATAGAGGAGGGGGCCGCAGCGTACAGGACCGGGGTGTAATAGAGGAGGGGCCGCAGCGTACAGGACCGGGGTGTAATAGAGGAGGGGCCGCAGCGTACAGGACCGGGGTGTAATAGAGGAGGGGCCGCAGCGTACAGGACCGGGGTGTAATAGAGGAGGGGCCGAAGCGTACAGGACCGGGGTGTAATAGAGGAGGGGACGCAGCGTACAGGACCGGGGTGTAATAGAGGAGGGGCCGCAGCGTACAGGAGCGGGGTGTAATAGAGGGGGGGCCGCAGCGTACAGGACCGGGGTGTAATAGAGGAGGGGCCGCAGCGTACAGGACCGGGGTGTAATAGAGGAGGGGCCGCAGCGTACAGGACCAGGGTGTAATAGAGGAGGGGCCGCAGCGTACAGGATCGGGGTGTAATAGAGGAGGGGCCGCAGCGTAGAGGACCGGGGTGTAATAGAGGAGGGGCCGCAGCGTAGAGGACCGGGGTGTAATAGAGGAGGGGCCGCAGCGTACAGGACCGGGGTGTAATACAGGAGGGGCCGCAGCGTACAGGACCGGGGTGTAATAGAGGAGGGGCCGCAGCGTACAGGACCGGGGTGTAATAGAGGAGGGGCCGCAGCGTACAGGACCAGGGTGTAATAGAGGAGGGGCCGCAGCGTACAGGACCAGGGTGTAATAGAGGAGGGGCCGCAGCGTACAGGACCGGGGTGTAATAGAGGAGGGGCCGCAGCGTACAGGACCGGGGTGTAATAGAGGAGGGGGCCGCAGCGTACAGGAGCGGGGTGTAATAGAGGAGGGGCCGCAGCGTACAGGACCGGGGTGTAATAGAGGAGGGGCCGCAGCGTACAGGACCGGGGTGTAATAGAGGAGGGACCGCAGCGTACAGGACCAGGGTGTAATAGAGGAGGGGCCGCAGCGTACAGGACCGGGGTGTAATAGAGGAGGGGCCGCAGCGTACAGGACCGGGGTGTAATAGAGGAGGGGCCGCAGCGTACAGGACCGGGGTGTAATAGAGGAGGGGCCGCAGCGTACAGGACCGGGGTGTAATAGAGGAGGGGGCCGCAGCGTACAGGAGCGGGGTGTAATAGAGGAGGGGCCGCAGCGTACAGGACCGGGGTGTAATAGAGGAGGGGCCGCAGCGTACAGGACCGGGGTGTAATAGAGGAGGGGCCGCAGCGTACAGGACCGGGGTGTAATAGAGGAGGGGCCGCAGCGTACAGGACCGGGGTGTAATAGAGGAGGGGCCGCAGCGTACAGGACCGGGGTGTAATACAGGAGGGGCCGCAGCGTACAGGAGCGGGGTGTAATAGAGGAAGGGCCGCAGCGTACAGGACCGGGGTGTAATAGAGGAGGGGCCGCAGCGTACAGGACCGGGGTGTAATAGAGGAGGGGCCGCAGCGTACAGGACCGGGGTGTAATAGAGGAGGGACCGCAGCGTACAGGACCGGGGTGTAATAGAGGAGGGGCCAGCAGCGTACAGGAGCGGGGTGTAATAGAGGAGGGGCCGCAGCGTACAGGACCGGGGTGTAATAGAGGAGGGGCCGCAGCTTACAGGACCGGGGTGTAATAGAGGAGGGGCCGCAGCGTACAGGACCGGGGTGTAATAGAGGAGGGGCCGCAGCGTACAGGACCGGGGTGTAATAGAGGAGGGGCCGCAGCTTACAGGACCGGGGTGTAATAGAGGAGGGGCCGCAGCGTACAGGACCGGGGTGTAATACAGGAGGGGCCGCAGCGTACAGGACCGGGGTGTAATAGAGGAGGGGCCGCAGCGTACAGGACCAGGGTGTAATAGAGGAGGGGCCGCAGCGTACAGGACCGGGGTGTAATAGAGGAGGGGCCGCAGCGTACAGGACCGGGGTGTAATAGAGGAGGGGCCGCAGCGTACAGGACCGGGGTGTAATAGAGGAGGGGCCGCAGCGTACAGGACCGGGGTGTAATAGAGGAGGGGCCGCAGCGTACAGGACCGGGGTGTAATAGAGGAGGGGCCGCAGCGTACAGGACCGGGGTGTAATAGAGGAGGGGCCGCAGCGTACAGGACCGGAGTGTAATAGAGGGGGGGCCGCAGCGTACAGGACCGGGGTGTAATAGAGGAGGGGCCGCAGCGTACAGGACCGGGGTGTATTAGAGGGGGGGCCGCAGCGTACAGGACCGGGGTGTAATAGAGGAGGGGCCGCAGCGTAGAGGACCGGGGTGTAATAGAGGAGGGGCCGCAGCGTAGAGGACCGGGGTGTAATACAGGAGGGGCCGCAGCGTACAGGAGCGGGGTGTAATAGAGGAGGGGCCGCAGCGTACAGGAGCGGGGTGTAATAGAGGAGGGGCCGCAGCGTACAGGACCGGGGTGTAATAGAGGAGGGGCCGCAGCGTACAGGACCAGGGTGTAATAGAGGAGGGGCCGCAGCGTACAGGAGCGGGGTGTAATAGAGGAGGGGCCGCAGCGTACAGGACCAGGGTGTAATAGAGGAGGGGCCGCAGCGTACAGGACCGGGGTGTAATAGAGGAGGGGCCGCAGCGTACAGGACCGGGGTGTAATAGAGGAGGGGGCCGCAGCGTACAGGAGCGGGGTGTAATAGAGGAGGGGCCGCAGCGTACAGGACCGGGGTGTAATAGAGGAGGGGCCGCAGCGTACAGGACCGGGGTGTAATAGAGGAGGGGCCGCAGCGTACAGGACCAGGGTGTAATAGAGGAGGGGCCGCAGCGTACAGGACCAGGGTGTAATAGAGGAGGGGCCGCAGCGTACAGGACCGGGGTGTAATAGAGGAGGGGGCCACAGCGTACAGGAGCGGGGTGTAATAGAGGAGGGGCCGCAGCGTACAGGACCGGGGTGTAATAGAGGAGGGGGCCGCAGCGTACAGGAGCGGGGTGTAATAGAGGAGGGGCCGCAGCGTACAGGACCGGGGTGTAATAGCGGAGGGGCCGCAGCGTACAGGACCGGGGTGTAATAGCGGAGGGGCCGCAGCGTACAGGACCGGGGTGTAATAGCGGAGGGGCCGCAGCGTACAGGACCGGGGTGTAATAGCGGAGGGGCCGCAGCGTACAGGAGCGGGGTGTAATACAGGAGGGGCCGCAGCGTACAGGAGCGGGGTGTAATAGAGGAGGGTCCGCAGCGTACAGGACCGGGGTGTAATAGAGGAGGGGGCCGCAGCGTACAGGAGCGGGGTGTAATAGAGGAGGGGCCGCAGCGTACAGGACCGGGGTGTAATAGAGGAGGGGCCGCAGCGTACAGGACCGGGATGTAATAGAGGAGGGGCCGCAGCGTACAGGATCGGGATGTAATAGAGGAGGGGCCGCAGCGTACAGGAGCGGGCTGTAATAGAGGAGGGGCCGCAGCGTACAGGACCGGGGTGTAATAGAGGAGGGGCCGCAGCGTACAGGACCGGGGTGTAATACAGGAGGGGCCGCAGCGTACAGGAGCGGGGTGTAATAGAGGAGGGTCCGCAGCGTACAGGACCGGGGTGTAATAGAGGAGGGGGCCGCAGCGTACAGGAGCGGGGTGTAATAGAGTAGGGGCCGCAGCGTACAGGACCGGGGTGTAATAGAGGAGGGGCCGCAGCGTACAGGACCGGGATGTAATAGAGGAGGGGCCGCAGCGTACAGGATAGGGATGTAATAGAGGAGGGGGCCGCAGCGTACAGGATCGGGGTGTAATAGAGGAGGGGCCGCAGCGTACAGGATCGGGGTGTAATAGAGGAGGGGCCGCAGCGTACAGGACCGGGGTGTAATAGAGGAGGGTCCGCAGCGTACAGGACCGGGGTGTAATAGAGGAGGGGCCGCAGCGTACAGGAGCGGGGTGTAATAGAGGAGGGGCCGCAGCGTACAGGTGCGGGGTGTAATAGAGAAGGGGCCGCAGCGTACAGGACCGGGGTGTAATAGAGGAGGGGCCGCAGCGTACAGGACCGGGGTGTAATACAGGAGGGGCCGCAGCGTACAGGAGCGGGGTGTAATAGAGGAGGGGCCGCAGCGTACAGGACCGGGGTGTAATAGAGGGGGGGCCGCAGCGTACAGGATCGGGGTGTAATAGAGGAGGGGCCGCAGCGTACAGGACCGGGGTGTAATAGAGGAGGGGCCGCAGCGTACAGGACCGGGGTGTAATAGAGGGGGGGCCGCAGCGTACAGGACCGGGGTGTAATAGAGGGGGGGCCGCAGCGTACAGGACCGGGGTGTAATAGAGGAGGGGCCGCAGCGTACAGGACCGGGGTGTAATAGAGGAGGGGCCGCAGCGTACAGGAACGGGGTGTAATAGAGGAGGGGCCGCAGCGTACAGGACCGGGGTGTAATAGAGGAGGGGCCGCAGCGTACAGGACCGGGGTGTAATAGAGGGGGGGCCGCAGCGTACAGGACAGGGGTGTAATAGAGGAGGGGCCGCAGCGTACAGGACAGGGGTGTAATAGAGGAGGGGCCGCAGCGTACAGGACCGGGGTGTAATAGAGGGGGGGCCGCAGCGTACAGGACAGGGGTGTAATAGAGGAGGGGCCGCAGCGTACAGGACCGGGGTGTAATAGAGGAGGGGCCGCAGCGTACAGGACCGGGGTGTAATAGAGGAGGGGCCGCAGCGTACAGGACAGGGGTGTAATAGAGGAGGGGCCGCAGCGTACAGGACAGGGGTGTAATAGAGGAGGGGCCGCAGCGTACAGGACAGGGGTGTAATAGAGGAGGGGCCGCAGCGTACAGGACAGGGGTGTAATAGAGGAGGGGGCCGCAGCGTACAGGACAGGGGTGTAATAGAGGAGGGGCCGCAGCGTACAGGACCGGGGTGTAATAGAGGAGGGGCCGCAGCGTACAGGACAGGGGTGTAATAGAGGAGGGGGCCGCAGCGTACAGGACCGGGGTGTAATAGAGGAGGGGCCGCAGCGTACAGGACCGGGGTGTAATAGAGGAGGGGCCGCAGCGTACAGGACCGGGGTGTAATAGAGGGGGGGCCGCAGCGTACAGGACCGGGGTGTAATAGAGGAGGGGCCGCAGCGTACAGGACCGGGGTGTAATAGAGGAGGGGGCCGCAGCGTACAGGACCGGGGTGTAATAGAGGAGGGGCCGCAGCGTACAGGACCGGGGTGTAATAGAGGAGGGGCCGCAGCGTACAGGACCGGGGTGTAATAGAGGGGGGGCCGCAGCGTACAGGACCGGGGTGTAATAGGGGAGGGGCCGCAGCGTACAGGACCGGGGTGTAATAGACGAGAGGCCGCAGCGTACAGGACCGGGGTGTAATAGAGGAGGGGCCGCAGCGTACAGGAGCGGGGTGTAATAGAGGAGGGGCCGCAGCGTACAGGACCGGGGTGTAATAGAGGGGGGGCCGCAGCGTACAGGACCGGGGTGTAATAGGAGGGGCCGCAGCGTACAGGACCGGGGTGTAATAGAGGAGGGGCCACAGCGTACAGGACCGGGGTGTAACAGATGGGGGGCCGCAGCGTACAGGACCGGGGTGTAATAGAGGAGGTGCCACAGCGTACAGGACCGGGGTGTAATAGAGGAGGTGCCACAGCGTACAGGACCGGGGTGTAATAGAGGAGGGGCCGCAGCGTACAGGACCGGGGTGTAATAGAGGAGGGGGCCGCAGCGTACAGGACCGGGGTGTAATAGAGGGGGGGCCGCAGCGTACAGGACCGGGGTGTAATAGGAGGGGCCGCAGCGTACAGGACCGGGGTGTAATAGAGGAGGGGCCGCAGCGTACAGGACCGGGGTGTAATAGGAGGTGCCGCAGCGTACAGGACCGGGGTGTAATAGAGGAGGGGGCCGCAGCGTACAGGACCGGGGTGTAATAGAGGAGGGGGCCGCAGCGTACAGGACCGGGGTGTAATAGAGGAGGGGCCGCAGCGTACAGGACCGGGGTGTAATAGAGGAGGGGCCGCAGCGTACAGGACCGGGGTGTAATAGAGGAGAGGCCGCAGCGTACAGGACCGGGGTGTAATAGAGGAGGTGCCACAGCGTACAGGAGCGGGGTGTAATAGAGGAGGGGCCGCAGCGTACAGGACCGGGGTGTAATAGAGGAGGGGCCGCAGCGTACAGGACCGGGGTGTAATAGAGGAGGGGCCGCAGCATACAGGACCGGGGTGTAATAGAGGAGGGGCCGCAGCGTACAGGACCGGGGTGTAATAGAGGAGGGGGCGCAGCGTACAGGACCGGGGTGTAATAGAGGAGGGGCCGCAGCGTACAGGACCGGGGTGTAATAGAGGAGGGGCCGCAGCGTACAGGACCGGGGTGTAATAGAGGAGGTGCCACAGCGTACGGGACCGGGGTGTAATAGAGGAGGGGGCCGCAGCGTACAGGACCGGGGTGTAATAGAGGAGGTGCCACAGCGTACGGGACCGGGGTGTAATAGAGGAGGGGCCGCAGCGTACAGGACCGGGGTGTAATAGAGGAGGGGCCGCAGCGTACAGGACCGGGGTGTAATAGGAGGGGCCGCAGCGTACAGGAGCGGGGTGTAATAGAGGAGGGGCCGCAGCGTACAGGACCGGGGTGTAATAGAGGAGGGGCCGCAGCGTACAGGACCGGGGTGTAATAGAGGAGGGGCCGCAGCGTACAGGACCGGGGTGTAATAGAGGAGGGGCCGCAGCGTACAGGAGCGGGGTGTAATAGCGGAGGGGGCCGCAGCGTACAGGAGCGGGGTGTAATAGAGGGGGGGCCGCAGCGTACAGGACCGGGGTGTAATAGAGTAGGGGCCGCAGCGTACAGGAGCGGGGTGTAATAGAGGAGGGGCCGCAGCGTACAGGAGCGGGGTGTAATAGAGGAGGGGCCGCAGCGTACAGGACCGGGGTGTAATAGAGGAGGGGCCGCAGCGTACAGGAGCGGGGTGTAATAGAGGAGGGGCCGCAGCGTACAGGACCGGGGTGTAATAGAGGAGGGGCCGCAGCGTACAGGACCGGGGTGTAATAGAGGAGGGGCCGCAGCGTACAGGACCGGGGTGTAATAGAGGAGGGGCCGCAGCGTACAGGACCGGGGTGTAATAGAGGAGGGGGCCGCAGCGTACAGGACCGGGGTGTAATAGAGGAGGGGACGCAGCGTACAGGACCGGGGTGTAATAGAGGAGGGGCCGCAGCGTACAGGACCGGGGTGTAATAGAGGAGGGGCCGCAGCGTACAGGATCGGGGTGTAATAGAGGAGGGGCCGCAGCGTACAGGACCGGGGTGTAATAGAGTAGGGGCCGCAGCGTACAGGAGCGGGGTGTAATAGAGGAGGGGCCGCAGCGTACAGGACCGGGGTGTAATAGAGGAGGGGCTGCAGCGTACAGGACCGGGGTGTAATACAGGAGGGGCCGCAGCGTACAGGAGCGGGGTGTAATAGAGGAGGGGCCGCAGCGTACAGGAGCGGGATGTAATAGAGGAGGGGCCACAGCGTACAGGACCGGGGTGTAATAGAGGGGGGGCCGCAGCGTACAGGACCGGGGTGTAATAGAGGAGGTGCCACAGCGTACGGGACCGGGGTGTAATAGAGGAGGGGCCGCAGCGTACAGGACCGGGGTGTAATAGAGGAGGGGCCGCAGCGTACAGGACCGGGGTGTAATAGGAGGGGCCGCAGCGTACAGGACCGGGGTGTAATAGAGGAGGGGCCGCAGCGTACAGGACCGGGGTGTAATAGAGGAGGGGCCGCAGCGTACAGGACCGGGGTGTAATAGAGGAGGGGCCGCAGCGTATAGGACCGGGGTGTAATAGAGGAGGGGCCGCAGCGTACAGGACCGGGGTGTAATAGAGGAGGGGCCGCAGCGTACAGGACCGGGGTGTAATAGAGGAGGGGCCGCAGCGTACAGGACCGGGGTGTAATAGAGGAGGGGCCGCAGCGTACAGGACCGGGGTGTAATAGAGGAGGGGCCGCAGCGTACAGGACCGGGGTGTAATAGAAGAGGGGCCGCAGCGTACAGAATCGGGGTGTAATAGAGGAGGGGCCGCAGCGTACAGGATCGGGGTGTAATAGGGGGGGGCCGCAGCGTACAGGACCGGGGTGTAATAGAGGAGGGGCCGCAGCGTACAGGACCGGGGTGTAATAGAGGAGGGGCCGCAGCGTACAGGACCGGAGTGTAATAGAAGAGGGGCCGCAGCGTACAGGATCGGGGTGTAATAGAGGAGGGGCCGCAGCGTACAGGACCGGGGTGTAATAGAGGAGGGGCCGCAGCGTACAGAACCGGGGTGTAATAGAGGAGGTGGCCGCAGCGTACAGGACCGGGGTGTAATAGAGGAGGGGGCCGCAGCGTATAGGACCGGGGTGTAATAGAGGGGGGGCCGCAGCGTACGGGACCGGGGTGTAATAGAGGAGGGGCCGCAGCGTACGGGACCGGGGTGTAATAGAGGAGGGGCCGCAGCGTACGGGACCGGGGTGTAATAGAGGAGGGGCCGCAGCGTACGGGACCGGGGTGTAATAGAGGAGGTGGCCGCAGCGTACAGGACCGGGGTGTAATAGAGGAGGGGCCGCAGCGTATAGGACCGGGGTGTAATAGAGGGGGGGCCGCAGCGTACGGGACCGGGGTGTAATAGAGGAGGGGCCGCAGCGTACGGGACCGGGGTGTAATAGAGGAGGGGCCGCAGCGTACGGGACCGGGGTGTAATAGAGGAGGGGCCGCAGCGTACGGGACCGGGGTGTAATAGAGGAGGGGCCGCAGCATACACTGGAAGAGGGCCTCTTGTGTGTGATTCTGGCTCCCTCTCCGTCTCATGTATAACGCTGGCCCCCCGCGGTGGTCTCTTTTATGACACTGGCTCACTCTCCATTTCGGCGGTCTCGTTTATGACACTGGCTCCCTCTCCATCTCGGGGGTCTCGTGTATGACCCCGGTCTCCCTCTCCGCAGTGGACGTCCCTTTCCAGGATTACGTCTCGCGCTTCCTCGGCCCCCAGGATCGGGACTCTCTGGGAGTGGGTGAGTTATACACGTACCGGTGAGGTCATGCCTGGGCGATATGGGGGGAACATGAAGGACCCTCGGCCCCACTAACAATTCCTCTTTGCTCCTGCAGATACTTTGTATTTCTTTGGAGATAATAACTTCACAGAGTGGGGGTCTCTGTTTCAGCAGTACACCCCTCCCCCGTTCTCCCTGCCGGGGACGGCCGGTGCCTATAGCTTTGGGATCGCTGGTAAGTGACCTGAGGAAAATGGCCCCGAAAACTAAAGATCCAGGGGCCCCACAGATGCTGGCGGCAGGGAGACCCCAGAAAGTGTTGGCGCCCTGTGCACACATAAATGACCCTCGGCTGCTCCGCTCCCCCACAGGTTCGGGCACCGGGGTTCCCTTCCACTGGCATGGGCCAGGCTACTCCGAGGTGATCTACGGCAGGAAGGTGAGTGCCCCCCGCCCCAGAGGGTGAGTGCCCCCCGGAGCCGCTCCGTTCAGGTCCGACACCCAGATTATTCACCGTCCTTCCTTCCCCAGCGCTGGTTCCTTTACCCACCCGACAAGACCCCCGAATTTAACCCCAACAGGACCACCCTGTCCTGGATGCTGGAGACGTACCCGCTACTCCCAGCAGCAGAGCGTCCTTTAGAGTGCACCATCCGACCCGGAGAGGTGAGGAGCGAGCGAGAGGAGGCGACGTGGTGTCTGTGGGGGGTCAGGGAGCGAGCAGGATAATGGCAGGACGGGGGGGATCATAGAGAGCGAGCGGTGTGGCGGCAGGATGGGGAAGTGGTAGAGACCAGATGGCGGCAGGATGGGGGGATTCGTGGAGAGCGAGTGGGATGGCGGCAGGATGGGGGGTGTCGTAGAGAGTGAGTGGGATGGCGGCAGGATGAGAGGTCGTAGAGAGCGAGCAGGATGGGGGGTCGTAGAGAGCGAGCGGGATGGCTGCAGGATGGAAAAATCTGAGAGAGTGAGCGGGAGGACGGTAGAATAGGGGTAGCCGTAGAGAGCGAGTGGGATGGCGGCAGGATGGGAGGTCGTAGAGAGTGAGCAGGATGGGGGGTCGTAGAGAGCGAGCGGGATGGCGGCAGGATGGGGGAGTCAGGGCGAGTGGGATGGCAGCAGGGGGGGGGTCACAGAGAGCAAGCGGGATGGCGGCAGGATGGGGGAGTCAGAGAGAGAGTGGGATGGTGGCAGGATGGGAGGTCGTAGAGAGCGAGCAGGATGGGGGGGTCGTAGAGAGCGAGCGGGGTGGCGGCAGGATGGGGGAGTCAGAGCGAGTGGGATGGCGGCAGTCGCAGAGAGCAAGCGGGATGGCGGCAGGATGGGGGAGTCAGAGCGAGTGGGATGGCGGCAGGATGTGAGATCGTAGAGAGCGAGCAGGATGGGGGGGTCGTAGAGAGCGAGCGGGATGGCGGCAGGAGGGGGGGGTCGCTGAGAGCGAGCGGGATGGCAGCAGGGAGGGGGTCGCAGAAAGCAAGCGGGATGGGGGGGTCGCAGAGAGCGAGCGGGATGGTGGCATGGGGGGGTCGCAGAGAGCGAGTGGGATGACGGCAGGATGGGGTCGTAGAGAGCGAGCGGGATGGCGGCAGGATGGGAGGTCGTAGAGAGCGAGCGGGATGGCGGCAGGAGGGGGGGTCAGAGAGCGAGTGGGATGGCGGCAGGATGGGAGGTCATAGAGAGCGAGCAGGATGGGGGGTCGTAGAGAACGAGCAGGATGGGGGGGTCGTAGAGAACGAGCAGGATGGGGGGGTCGTAGAGAACGAGCAGGATGGGGGGGTCGTAGAGAACGAGCAGGATGGGGGGTCGTAGAGAACGAGCAGGATGGGGGGGTCGTAGAGAGCGAGCGGGATGGCGGAAGGAGGGGGGGGGTCGCAGAGAGCGAGCGGGATGGCGGCAGGAGGGGGGGTCGCAGAGAGCGAGCGGGATGGCAGCAGGAGGGGGGGTTGCAGAGAGTGAGCGGGATGGCGGCAGGATGGGAGGTCGTAGAGAGCGAGCAAGGGGTCGCAGAGAGCGAGCGGGATGACGGCAGGAGGGGGGGGTCGCAGAGAGCGAGCGGGGTGGCGGCAGGAGGGGGGAGTCAGAGAGCGAGTGGGATAGCGACAGGATGGTAGGTCGTAGAGAGCGAGTGGCATGGTGGCAGGATGGGAGAGTCAGAGCGAGCGGGATGGCGGCAGGATGGGAGAGTCAGAGCGAGCGGGATTGCGGCAGGAGGGGGGGGGTCGCAGAGAGCGAGCAGGATGGCTGCAGGATTGGGGGGGTCGTAGAGAGCGAGCGGGATGACTGCAGGATGGGGGGTCGTAGAGAGCGAGCGGGATGACGGCAGGATGGGGGGGTCGTAGAGAGCAAGCGGGATGACGGCAGGATGGGAGGTCGTAGAGAGCGAGCAGGATGGGGGGGTCGCAGAGAGCGAGCAGGATGGCTGCAGGATTGGGGGGGTCGTAAAGAGCGAGCGGGATGACTGCAGGATGGGGGGTCGTAGAGAGCGAGCGGGATGACGGCAGGATGGGGGGTTGTAGAGAGCAAGCGGGATGACGGCAGGATGGGAGGTCGTAGAGAGCGAGCAGGATGGGGGGGGTCGTAGAGAGCGAGCGGGATGGCGGCAGGATGGGGGAGTCAGAGAGCGAGCGGGATGGCGTCAGGAGGGGGGGACGTAGAGAGCGAGCGGGATGGCGGCAGGAGGGGGGGGGTCGCAGAGAGCGAGCAGGATGGGGGGGTCATAGAGAGCGAGCGGGATGACGGCAGGATGGGGGGGTCGTAGAGAGCAAGCGGGATGGCGGCAGGATGGGAGGTCGTAGAGAGCGAGCAGGATGGGGGGGTCGTAGAGAGCAAGCGGGATGGCAAGTCTTAGAGAGCGAGTAGGATGGGGGGTCGCAGAGAGCGAGTGGGATGGCGGCAGAATGGGGGAGTCAGGGCGAGCAGGATGGCGGCAGGAGGGGTCGCAGAGAGCGAGCGGAATGGCGGCAGGAGGGGAGGTAGTAGAGAGCGAGCAGGATGGGGGGGTCGTAGAGAGCGAGCGGGATGGCGGCAGGATGGGGGAGTCAGAGCGAGTGGGATGGCGGTAGTCGCAGAGAGCAAGCAGGATGGCGGCAGGATGGGGGAGTCAGAGCGAGTGGGATGGCGGCAGGATGGGAGATCGTAGAGAGCGAGCAGGATGGGGGGGTCGTAGAGAGCGAGCGGGATGGCGGCAGGAGGGGGGGGTCGCTGAGAGCGAGCGGGATGGCAGCAGGGGGGGTCGCAGAGAGCAAGCGGGATGGGGGGGTCGTAGAGAGCGAGCGGGATGGTGGCATGGGGGGGGTCGCAGAGAGCGAGTGGGATGACGGCAGGATGGGGTCGTAGAGAGCGAGCGGGATGGCGGCAGGATGGGAGGTCGTAGAGAGCGAGCGGGATGGCGGCAGGAGGGGTCAGAGAGCGAGTGGGATGGCGGCAGGAGGGGGGGTCAGAGAGCGAGTGGGATGGCGGCAGGATGGGAGGTCATAGAGAGCGAGCAGGATGGGGGGGTCGTAGAGAACGAGCAGGATGGGGGGGTCGTAGAGAACGAGCAGGATGGGGGGGTTCGTAGAGAACGAGCAGGATGGGGGGGTTCGTAGAGAACGAGCAGGATGGGGGGGTTCGTAGAGAACGAGCAGGATGGGGGGGGTCGTAGAGAACGAGCAGGATGGGGGGGGTCGTAGAGAACGAGCAGGATGGGGGGGGTCGTAGAGAACGAGCAGGATGGGGGGGGTCGTAGAGAACGAGCAGGATGGGGGGGGTCGTAGAGAACGAGCAGGATGGGGGGTCGTAGAGAACGAGCAGGATGGGGGGGTCGTAGAGAACGAGTAGGATGGGGGGGTCGTAGAGAGCGAGCGGGATGGCCGAAGGATGGGGGAGTCAGAGCGAGATGGCAGCAGGAGGGGGGGTCGCAGAGAGCGAGCGGGATGGCGGCAGGAGGGGGGGTCGCAGAGAGCGAGCGGGATGGCAGCAGGAGGGGGGGGTTGCAGAGAGTGAGCGGGATGGCGGCAGGATGGGAGGTCGTAGAGAGCGAGCAAGGGGTCGCAGAGAGCGAGCGGGATGACGGCAGGAGGGGGGGGTCGCAGAGAGCGAGCGGGATGGCGGCAGGAGGGGGGGTAGCGGGATGGCGGCAGGAGGGGGGGTCGCAGAGAGCGAGCGGGATGGCGGCAGGAGGGGGGAGTCAGAGAGCGAGTGGGATAGCGACAGGATGGGAGGTCGTAGAGAGCGAGTGGCATGGTGGCAGGATGGGAGAGTCAGAGCGAGCGGGATGGCGGCAGGATGGGAGAGTCAGAGCGAGCGGGATTGCGGCAGGAGGGGGGGGTCGCAGAGAGCGAGCAGGATGGCTGCAGGATTGGGGGGGTCGTAGAGAGCGAGCAGGATGGCTGCAGGATTGGGGGGGTCGTAGAGAGCGAGCGGGATGACTGCAGGATGGGGGGTCGTAGAGAGCGAGCGGGATGACGGCAGGATGGGGGGGGTCGTAGAGAGCAAGCGGGATGACGGCAGGATGGGAGGTCGTAGAGAGCGAGCAGGATGGGGGGGGTCGTAGAGAGCGAGCGGGATGACGGCAGGATGGGGGGGTTGTAGAGAGCGAGTGGGATGACGGCAGGATGGGGGGGGGTTGTAGAGAGCGAGCAGGATGACGGCAGGATGGGGGGGGGCAGTGAAGAGGTGATGGAGGCCATAGGGCAGGCAGAGACCCTCGGGGACCCGGATGTGTAGGAATCTTCTTGGAGCGGAGTCTTGTGTTCAGCCTCTGATCTCCGCTCCGTCCTCCCCTCAGGTCCTGTACTTCCCGGACCGCTGGTGGCACGCCACCTTGAACCTGGACACCAGCGTCTTCATCTCCACCTTCCTGGGGTAGAGACTCCGCCATTACCGCCATTCTGCTGTACGACAACCAGAGACCTCAGAGCGCCGGCTGACAACTGCGAGACTGCGACGAGCGGCATCATCAGTGCAGTCCCCCTTCCATGATGATCGGCGGGGGAAGCACTGAGGCCCCCCCGGACTGACGCGGCCGCTTTAAGCCGACACCTTCTGCACTTTTTTAAGTTTGGATTTTTCCATTTTCAGGTTTTAACGTCTAAAAGATTTTTATTAAATTTTCTTCTGTAGTAAAATTGAATCAAAAAAACTCCCAGTGTGAATGTGGCTCACTGACTGCTTCCAGGTGTCATCGCTGCAGCAGGTCGGGATCGGCGCAGCATTCAGAGACCTTTTAAAAATGTTGCTGCCTGCTGCCACCACTAGGTGGCGCCCTTCCGAAGACAGAATGTCGAGTTCTGTGTGCGGCCACACCGACCGTCGCCTCCAGAAACAACGGGACTCTCCAGCCGCAAAGCTGCCGCATAACCTCTTTAATATTTGCACTGTGCATTCACAGGAGAAGCCAACACACGACCCCGACCCTCCCGCCCAACCCCGCGCGTCCGGACAACCACCAGCTGTAACGGACACCGGGATGTATTTACATCATCTATGTACAAAGGAGAGAGCCATAGTGGGGGATGGGGTTAGTGACAGCCTGTTGTGGAACTACAACTTCCAGCATGTCTGTCAGTACATTAATGATCTGCAGCGCCATCTAATGTCAATTCATCATCCACAAAGCGTAATAACACTGAGTAGGCGGGCGGCCATATTGGCGTAGTCCTCGCACTCTGCGGAAATTCATGTCCGATCTCTCGCTCGGATTCAATGGCGACCGGCAGAAAGGAGAGAGACGAGAGCGGCCCCGGAGAGGACGTCCGGGCTTGTGATCTACGACGGGTGGACAGCGATGGGCGTGAGCGAGACGAGTAAGGCATGAAGGCAGAACAGGCACGTTACGTCGCTCCGCCGCCGCTGCCGGACACCTCCGAAAATATAGATATAAGGGGGAAAAAAATAAGTGCATGGGCCACTGGGGGGCGCTCCGCTAATAGTCCTCCACCCAGCCGTTCTCCGAGATGAAGGCGTCGATCACCTCCTTCATGGCGAGGTTCGGGATCAGCTGGTCCTGGGTCAGGGGGCTCCGGGTCACCGGATCAAAGTGACCGACTCTCTGCAGGAAGAGACGATTCACCGTGAGTCAGGAGCTGGGGGTCCGCGCTGACTCTCGGCTCACCCCCCCCCCCCCCCCCCATAGTCCGCCCCCCTTACCTGGAGATGCTCCTCGATGTCCTTCCGGTCGTAGGTGATCCCGCTGGGGGTTATACACGGCTCCCGCATCAACTCAAAGCTGATCTTCCCGCAGAGGTAGTCGGGGATGTCTCGCCTCTACACACAGGGGGAAACAATGGGGGCAGTCACATCGGGGCGACCTAGGGGAGCAACCAACATGGCCGCCGGACTCCCAGCTCAAAGGCTCTCACCTTACGCCTCTCGTCCACTTGGGAGAAGAGTTCGTCCATTTCTGCCAAATATTTGTCCTACAAGAAAGGGGAGTCAGTGTCACACGGCTGATAACAGAGAGCAACAGAATGTATTCATAGATACAGATAATAGAGAGGAGCTGCAGTGTAGAGAATGGCTGATAACAGGGAACAATAACCTGTATTCATATACACAGCTAATAGAGAGGAGCTGCAGTGTAGAGAATGGCTGATAACAGAGAATAGGCCACATTCATATACACAGCTAATAGAGAGGAGCTGCAGTGTAGAGAATGGCTGATAACAGAGAATAGGCCGCATTCATATACACAGCTAATAGAGAGGAGCTGCAGTGTAGAGAATGGCTGATAACAGAACAATAGGCCGCATTCATATACACAGCTAATAGAGAGGAGCTGCAGTGTAGAGAATGGCTGATAACAGAACAATAGGCCGCATTCATATACACAGCTAATAGAGAGGAGCTGCAGTGTAGAGAATGGCTGATAACAGAGAACGATAGCCTGTATTCATATACACAGCTAATAGAGAGGAGCTGCAGTGTAGAGAATGGCTGATAACAGAGAATAGGCCGCATTCATATACACAGCTAATAGAGAGGAGCTGCAGTGTAGAGAATGGCTGATAACAGGGAACAATAGGCCGCATTTATATACACAGCTAATAAGAGCTGCAGTGTAGAGAATGGCTGATAACGGGGAGCAATAGCCTGTACTCATATACACAGCTAATAGAGGAGCTGCAGTGTAGAGAATGGCTGATAACAGGAAGCAATAGCCTGTACTCATATACACAGCTAATAGAGAGGAGCTGCAGTGTAGAGAATGGCTGATAACAGAGAACAATAGCCTGTACTCATATACACAGCTAATAGAGAGGAACTGCAGTGTAGAGAATGGCTGATAACAGAGAACAATAGCCTGCATTCATATACACAGCTAATAGAGAGGAGCTGCAGTGTAGAGAATGGCTGATAACAGGAAGCAATAGCCTGTATTCATATACACAGCTAATAGAGAGGAGCTGCAGTGTAGAGAATGGCTGATAACAGAGAACAATAGCCTGTATTCATATACACAGCTAATAGAGAGGAGCTGCAGTGTAGAGAATGGCTAATAACAGAGAACAATAGCCCGCATTCATATACACAGCTAATAGAGAGGAGCTGCAGTGTAGAGAATGGCTGATAACAGAGAACGATAGCCTGTATTCATATACACAGCTGTATACGCCGGTCCTCCGACCTTCATTAATGTTTAACCCTGAGCCACGTAATCAGTTCCGCCCCCTCGGCAGCGCAGGACACCTCTATCTTGCGGGGGTGGGAGCAGACGTCTGCACTCCCCGGATCTGCCCGGCACTTACGTGCTTGGTGGCCACGCCGGAGAGCTGGGCCTGGCTCCGGGTCTCCTCCACGTTCTCCTCCTCATGTTTCCTCTTCGTCTCCTCCAGATCCCTGTGAAATGGAAACAGGCGGCATCTAAAGGGTTAAAGTGCTGATTGGCTCCGGTAGAAGACAAATCCACCCCCCCCCCCACCAAAAAAATAAAATTGCCTGGTCCTTAAAGAGTTAATATAAGTCCCCGCCACCATTACTGGACATGGAGTCGTGCTGTGGAATGTTCCATTCTGGGTCATGGATGGGGGGGGGGGGTCCTGAGCTGGGCCGCGCCAGTGTATACCATCCACGTGCTGTACCTTCCACTGTCCAAACCCCGGGGGGCGCTGCACACGGCAGCTCCTCACCTCTCCTTCTCCACCAGGATGAGCTTAGTGAGATAGGCGTGCAGCTCGTTCTCCTGGTTGATCCTCCGCTCCTCAATGCTGTTCCACCGCTTCTTCTTGGCGATCCGCAGGGCGCTAGGGATGTCGTCCCCGAAGTTGAGCCTCTGCTCCTTGGCTAGATTGTACGCTGCGGAAGACATGAGCATCAAACTCGGTGTGGAAACCATCAGCAAGCAGGGACAGAATATCTGACATGAAATCAGAATAAACCTTTCCCGTTTTAGGTCAGTTAGGATTACCAGAATGTTTAATATTTGCCAAATTCCAGAATAATGAGAGAGAGAGAGAGAATGGTTTAAGGCATTTTTATTACTTACTGCAAAGTCAAAGGTTTACATACACAAAGATTACTATGCCTTTAAACAATTCTGGACTGCCCATATGATGATGTCATGCGTTTGGAAGCTTCTGTTTTTTTGGCAATATCCGAGTTAATTAGAGACACACCTGTGGATGTATTTTAATGCACACCTGAAACACACTGCTTCTCTGTGTAGCAACATGGGAAAGTCTAAAGAAATCAGCCAAGATATCAGGAAGAGAATTGTGGACTTGCACAAGTCTTGCTCATCCTTGGGTACAATTTCAAGATACCTGAAGGTGCCTCGTTCTTCTGCGCAAACAATTATATGTCCAGCCATCATACCGCTCAGGAAAGAGACGGGTTCTGTGTCCCAGAGATGAACCTGCTTTGGTCCGACATTTGCATATCAACCCAAGGACAAAAGCAAAAGACCTTGTGAAGATGATGGCAGAAGCTGGTAAGATTGTGTCAATATCCACAGTGAAATGAGTACTGTATCAACATGGGCTGAAAGGCCACTCTGCCAGGAAGAAGCCATTACTCCATAAGAAATATAAAAAAGCCAGATTAATGTTTGCAAATACACACAGGAACAAAGATCTTCATATTTGGAGACATGTCCTGTGGACTGATGAAACTAAAATTGAACTTTTTGGGCATAATGACCATCGTTACGTTTGGAGGAAAAAGGGAGAAGCTTGGAAACCTAAGAACACCATCCCAACTGTGAAACACGGGGGTGGCAGCATCATGTTGTGGAGTTGTTTTGCTGCAGGAAGGACTGGTGCACTTCACAAAATAGAAAAGAAGATTATGTGGCAATACTGAAGCAACATCTCAAGACATCAGCCAGGAAGTTAAAGCTTGGGCGGAAATGGGTCTTCCAAATGGACAATGACCCGAAGCATACTGCCAAAATGGTGGCTTAAAGATAACAAAAAGTGGCTTAAGGATAACAAAGTCCATGTTTTGGAGTCACCATCACAAAGCCCTGATCTCAATCCTATTGAAAATTTATGGGAAAGCTGAAAAGGCTGCGAGCAAGGCGACCTACAAACCTGGATCAGTTCCACCAGTTTTGTCAGGAGGAATGGGCCCAAATTCCGACCAACTATTGTGAGAAGCTTGTGGAAGATTATTCCAAATGTTTCACCCTAGTCATTCAGTTTAAGGGCAATGGTACCAAATTCTAATGAAACGCATGGAAACTTCTGACTTTGCAGTAAGTAATAAAAATGCCTTAAAACATTCTCTCTCTCTCTCATTATTCTGGTATTTGGTAAATATTAAAAATGATGGTAATACTAATTGTCCTAAAATGGGAAAGGTTTATTCTGATTTCATGTCAGATATTGAGAAAAAACATCATATGTATCTTTCTATATAGTGTATGGAAACTTCTGCTATCAACTGTGTATTTTTAATAATTTAAAGGGACCCTGCACTTTCAATTTAAAGCCCGAAGATTCCGGATTATTGGAATTCTCTTGATTTTTGGGAGGTTTTCTGCCCTCCCCCCCTCTGCCGGATACAGACGGGCGCTCACCTCTCTGCAGGTTGGCGATGGCCTCATCATAGTTCTCCATCTCCAGCTGGCACTGCCCCAGGAAGAAGTGCGCCTTGACAGACTGGCAGTCCAGCTCCAGCGCGTGCTTACAGTCCGCCAGCGCCTTGTCCGGCTGCTGAATCTTCAGGTAGCACAGCGTGCGGTTGGTGTAGTACACCGCGATAGAGGGGTTCCGGGTCTGACGGATGCACAGAGAAAATAGGTCAAAACCGGCACCGCAGCACAGAATTGAGTACAGGAGCGAGATAATGTAGAGAACAGCAGCACAGAGTGTTTCAGCAGAAGTGTATGACGTGTAGGACAAGGCTACACGTGACAGAGGGGGTGTCCTGTGAGTCCCCAGCAGCACAGAGTATTTCAGCAGAGGTGTAGGATGTGGAGGACAAGGCTACATGTGACAGAGGGGGTGTCCTGTAAGTCCCCAGCAGCACAGAGTGTTTCAGCAGAGGTGGAGGACAAGGCTACACGTGACAGAGGGGGTGTCTTGAGGGTCCCCAGCAGCACAGAATATTTCAGGGAATGAGGGTACTGATAATGTATAGCTGGGACCATTCACGTGTGACTATAAAGAGTAAGGGAGGGTGTCATTATATGAGAAGGAGGTGTCAGTGGTCACATATACGGGTCTCACAGCAGCACAGAGTATTTTCTTGTGCAGATACTTACAATTGCTTTGCTGTAGCAGGAAATGGCCTCTTGGTATTTTCGGGCTACAAACAGTCTGTTGCCCTGTTCCTTCAGCTCCTGGGCGCTGACACTTTTCTCCGGACTCCCCCCAATGCCCCCCGGACCACCGCTGACTCCAGAGGGACGACCTCCGCCGCTCCCGCTCTCCTCCTTCCCCTTCATCCCAGGGCCTCCGGGGGTCACCCCTCCAAACCTGGGGATGCTTGGTGCCACCCCCAATTTCACTGCGGAAACGGGACCCCTAAATCTGGAGGGGACCCCCTTCTATCAGTGATGTCAATAGTCAAAGTCTCTCCTCCTGGGGACAATTAAGAAGAAGCCGCGAGCACCATGACAGGAGGACAACAGCCCCCTACACCCTCATAATAGCAGCCAAACAGCAGGGGGCAAAGAAGGGGCACGGGCGAGAAAGACCCCAGAGGCTCAAATGTCAATACAACCTATATACTGTGTATTACAGGGGAGGACATGATATAACACCCTATACCCTGTATATAAGAGGGGAGGACACTATACAAGAACCTGTAGACTGTGTATAAAGAGTGGGACCCTATAGATCACCCTTTACACTGTCTGTTAAGGGGAGGGCGCTATGTAGAGGGGCCCGGGCTGCCTACAGTGCCCCCTTTCACATTCGGCAAGGATGGCCGCCTCCTGACCTCCCGCAGTCTTCAGTCACAAGACATTCCGGCCCTCCTGCCCCCCGCAGACTTTCCCACAAGACTCCTCCCGGGAAGGACCTCCAGCTCCGACCCGGGCAGCCCCCGAGTCTCTGGAACCTACTACAGCAACCTCCTACAGGAACTTCCGGAGCATCCACCTACTGACACAGCGCATTTGACAGCATTGACATTCATGTCCTCATTTATCACAGTGATTTGTACGGTGGCGGCCATTTTGTAGTAGAACAAAAATACATAATATGGAAGGCAAATTTCCTAACAAAAATGGCCTTCGACACAGGCGACATTTAGTGTGCGCAACATGCAACCTCTGGTGTTTTGACCTACGTCGTCTTTGATTGGTCAGTTATCTAAACAAGCAACCGAAACACCAATCAGAATTCAGCTTTATCAAGTTGTTGTGGAACGCAAATCTCAGGTGGAACGCAGTCATGTGATCCGACCAAACTTGGTACTTAGAGCGGGAGAAGGCGGTCGGCTGGTGTCGGTGAGAGGCGGCTGTCGTGTGTGGAGGTGTCTGTGGTGGGAGAAAGTTTGGTTTTTATTTTTAAAAACTTGTTTCCGTTACTTTTTTTTTTCCTCCCTGTACAGCAGCTGTGGCGCTCTATTGGGTAAAAATCAATTGTGGTGTCAAATGTGCATTATAGTAGCGCCATTGTCAGACTTCACCACCCCTCCCCCGATACTCGCCACCTAATGTTGGGATTATTTTTCTACGTTTTTTGCAGATTTTTTTTTCTTTTGTTCCTGTGGTAAAAAAAGAAAATGGCTGCCGGGTCCGGCCTCTTCCACTGCGGCGATCCGAAAAAGTGGCAGCGAGTCTCCGATATTTACTGGGAAGTCATGGCGGCGAAAGCAGCGAAGCAGAAGCGGTTACTGGAGCTGGACAAATGGTGAGCGACGGCGCCATCGTGTGGGCTCAGGCACCCACCGTAAGACGTAGCGGCTGCCGGGTGTCTAACCCCATAAGGCCATGTTCACACGTTCAGTG